>NW_008238960.1:1336196-1341383 GCF_000691975.1 Corvus brachyrhynchos
TTCTTATAGTTTTAATTCCCTCACAGAACCATACAATTTCTAAAGAAACCTAAGGCTACAGGCTGTCATCGTTGTTTAATCTCTTAAATGTCACCATCAAGAATCAGAGTAAAGAAAACTAAAGCAATGTGTGCTTCCCAAATGGAGCTGCAAGAACAAAGCCTGCTTAATCACACAACATACCTTTCCTAAATCTCCTGATTTTAATATTCATAATATTTTTTCTAGAGCATTAGATAGGCACACAAAGAATATACAACAGCATGTTCCAGACAAGCAAATGAAATATATTTTATTAAGAACACAGTTTTTTTTCCTACAAGGTTCACTAATGAGTCTTCAGGGCAAAACTGTCCAGGTGGAACTGCAGAGATCTTTTCAGTGCACACAAGTTTATCCCTCAGAACTGATGTCTAGGTTTTGGGGGGAGTTGCCCATTTTCTTCCCCTTTTCAAATTTTTAAATACCTGTCTAAGATAAAAAGAAGTTACAACTATTTATCATTAAAAGCTGATCTCTTTATATCAATATAAGTAATTTCCACTATGAAAACTATTGCTTTTAAAATGCTTTAACACATATACAAGACATCAATTACTTAAAATTTCTTCTCATATAGAGATTGTAATTTGAATTTTTTTATTAGTGGAACAGCTTTTTGTCCCTGCTGCCCAAGAGATGATGAGTTTCAGTCTCTGTCTTATCGTATTTTATGATCCCCAGATAGGAAGGACAATCGAGACATACATAAATATACACATATGCAGTAAGAACTTTGATTTCTAAAAGAAAGCCATTTGAAGGAGGAATACACTTGACAGTCTACTTTTAAAATCAGATAGGGTTTTATCAATTGTCCTTTCAGAAATCTTAAGATTACTTAAAAGCTCTTATTTAATGGAAACAGATGACAACTTTCTGAAGCCTAAGGAAAAAAAGAAGACAGATGATGTTGAAGAGAGAAAAATAAGTGTTCAGGAATTCAGGGAGTATAAAAGCCTCAGCCAGTCCATGTGAATTATTCATTCATGTTTTTATTTATAGAAAGATACTATGGCATATTCATTTAGAAGAGTGGCTTCAGATAATGGGAAGTCTAACCAATTACAAAGCTGTAAAATACTAACAGCAGGAGTAAATGACAGAGTATCTAAGATAGGCACTCCTGTACCTAAACTCTTAAGACATTCAAACAGTATGATTCAGAAACTTCTCTTCCTCCAGACTGGGAGCCATTGAAAGACATATCCAAAAGAAAATACAATCATCCCATTATCCCTGAAAGGGTTGTACCATTCACAGAAAGGGTGCACCACAGCAGCAAGAAACTCCAGTGATAACTCTGCCATGCAAGGTATGCAGTGCTTTACACCCAAAGTACCTAATTTTGATTTACTAGAGCGCATTTTCCTCTCTACTGTCTTTAGGATTTGATTTTGCTGTGTTGTCTTTCCTGTGATCCCTCAGAACTATCCAGTTCCTTCCGTCAGGGTATCATTCCTGGTATCTTTTCATATCTTTTCTATTAGGTTCCCTAAAATTTCTGCCTTCCTTTCTTCTTGTAATTCAAATTCTCCCTCATCCTCACAAGAAAAACCTGTGTTCTTCCCAAGACATCCAGCCATGTAAAAATTGAAAAGTGATGAAATGGAGAAGGGATCCCCAGCTGAAAAGAACTGCAAAGTGTTTTGCTGGAAAGAAAAAGACATTCCTTGAATAAGCGATATGAATGTCATAGCCATTACACTCTAATATTCATCTTATACTTGTGCCCTAAGCTTCTGCTCTAAAGCATCAGCTTAAAGCTCATATATTTTCCTTTATGAACAGTTAAGAAGGTTAAATCCATGAAGAGCTGGAAAGAGAACTTCACAAACATAGGCAGTGGTAACAGTTTGAGAGGTTATTTTTATTGTAAAAAAATTTAGCAATGCTAAAACTTTGCAGGAGGTAACAGCAATTATCAAAGACATTTTAATGGGTACAGTGAAGGAAAACTTTCAAGGCTGGTAATAGTTTATGTCACTGTTGTTGAGCTCTTTTGGAAGATGAGTCTTTCTACTGAGGAGAACATGCCATTTCCCCTTCTTTCTTCCATACTTTGATGCAACGTGTCAATAATATCTAGAGGAAGCTATTTTTATTGGGAATGGGTTTTAACACCTGGCTATGTATCAAAGATTTTTACAGAAAACTATCCTTACAAAAAAATGCTCCTTAGTTTTTACAGCTGTACAAAATGGGGGCAACCAGACTCTGTGGGGAGGATCACTTCCCTCCCTTTCTTTCCAGCAAGATACACAAAGATCAGATCAGCATCACAGGATAAGCTGGGTTATTCTTGACAATAGAAAACTCATGTTATTCGAGTACTATCAGGTGCAACATGAGCACACTGCAAGAGACAGCAAGCAAAATTTAGACCCACTGACAGAAGCTAGGGCTCTGCAAGACCCAGATTTATGTACTGCAGCTTCACAGAATGCTCCCAGATGGATGCAAAAGCAGTGGAACAAAGGAAAACACAACTCAAAACAAGCCCTTCAGAGATAGCACAATGGAAACATCCTATTTGTACTCAGTTCTGGAGGGTTTATAAGCTATTCAAAAGAAGCTGCCTGTCCGGAAGTTGTGCTGCTGGGAGGTGCTGGACCCGAATTTGTACAAGCTCAGCTCCAGCATTTCAGTGCTCATTAGTATGTATCCAGCTCTTAGTTACATTGTTCAAATATTTACTCCACGCTCCCCCCACTCCTTCAGGGCACAGTAGGGCCTCAGCCTTCCTTTCACAGCACTGCACAGTGCTGACCCCAAGCAACAGAGAAGCCAGTGAGGATAGGTGCTCTACTGGATCTCAGGCATAAATGAGGCAGAGGTGTGAGGGTGGGAAGGCCGAAGGCAGCCTTAGCTACAATGACCATGAGATGCTGATGTTGTCAAAGACAACAGGAAGGCCTTGTACCATAAGTATGAAATGGGAAAATGTGAGCCTGCTGCTGAATGGGGCAAGGGAGCCCAGTGACAAAGGACAGGAAAAAGGCTGAGGTGATGTAATAGTGCCTCCTTTGCCTCAGTCTTTTTTTACTAGCAGGACAAACCTTCAGGGGCCAGAGAAGATGGTGAAAAACTCCAGCAAGGAACAGGTACCCTTGGTAGAAGAGGATCAGCACAGGGAAGGACTCTTAAGTAAACGGGTCATACCTGAATCCATGGCCCCTGGCAGGATGCATCCACGAGTGCCAAGGGAGGTGGGTGATGTCACTGTGAGGCCACTCTCAGTCTTTAAAAGAGATTATGGTGGTTGAGAGATGTGCCTCATGACTGGAGGAATGCAAATGCCACTCCTACCTTTAAAAGGAACAGGGCTGAGGGAAGGTGAAAGAGCAACTGATCCAGGAAACCATTTCCAGTCACATGAAAGACAAGGTGATCAGTAGTGCTGAACATAGGTTCACCATGGGGAAACTGCTTGACCAACCTGATACACGCCTACAGTGAAATGACTGGCTTGGTAAATGAGGGGAAAGCAGAGGGTACTTCACTAAGGCCTTTGGTTCTGTTTCTCAAGATCCTCAGACACTCTTGATGTAGGAGCGGAATGTGGATCTAATCAACGTGTACAAAAATCCTGAATGGATAGTGTAAAGAAAACGGAGCCAGGTTCTTCTCAGTGGTGCCGAGGACAGGACAAGAGGCAACAGGCACAAGCTCAAATACAGGAAGTTCCCGCTGAACATCAGGGAACAGCTTCTCACTGTGATGGTGATTAAGCACTGGCACAGGTTATCTAGAGAGGTTGCTGAGGCTTTATCCTTGGAGATACTGAAAACTGCAGCAATATCACCTTGCCCCTCTAGCCCTTTTGAGAACTCCTGTCTTACATTAGTATTCCATGCTTCTCAGTCATCAAACACTAGATCATGTGAAGGACCTGATGCAGAACAGTGCTAGATTAGGTTTGCAGAGATATGAAATCATTCATCTTCTCTGTTATGTGAGCTGCTTCCAGTGCTGAGCACCTGGGCATCCATCTGAGGGTCAGAGGAACTTGAGGAGAGACATCTGGCACTCCCCTGTTCTCCCTTTCACCCAAATATATTCCAAAACTTTTAGAAAAAAACCCCAGCAGCATGGTGGTCCTGCCTCCACCACCACAGCACTAGAACACAGAAGCGGGCACACTCATATAATGAGATCTATTTTTTCCACCTTTTTTGTTCTCCATTGCCTCGAACGCAATCCATTGCTTCCCAGCTGCGGCTGTGGTGGTCATAATCACTGCAGAGTCTCCAGTGTTTTACATACTGATGCATTGGCTCTCAGAGAAAAAAGGACCACAGCTGAACACACCCAGGCTATACATTATAAAGACAAGATATTAAGTGATCTATCTCTGCAAATCTGCTGAAAATTTGAAATCCTTCTTCCTGGACAACTCATGATACCAGAAAATGGTGGAAAAACAGAAAATAGGAACAGCTTCATGTGCCTGGAAGAATTTCCAGAGTGTCATCTGTCTCATTATGAATTTGGGAATAGGGTTCCTTGCAAAATTCTGCAAGAGAAAAAACTTCTCAGGGGCTACTCAAGGTTTCTGGAAAAAGAACTCTATAGAATCCCAGAGGCTTGCTTTCCACAACTTCCTTCAGTTCATCTGAATGTATCTGGTTTTGTGCCTACATTTCTGTATGTGGATAAAACACAGTTTCAAGCAAGAACACACCACATGACTACTGAAAACACTAAGATTATGGTAATTCACGACTAAGACTCTACTGAGAACAGAATGAATACATGAATCACATACAATTTTCTGATTTTCTCAATGCAGCGGCAGCTCATGTATCTAAAGCTGAAGATGGTACAAATTGCCTGTTAGGTTCTTCCCTGAATGTGTAAGAAAACATTTGTACACATTGCAGATAATTAAGTTGTTGGGCTGCTTGCTTTCCTAGGCAGGCATCCTAAACAGAAGAAAGGACTTTTAATTATTACAGCTTTTCACTTTTTAGTCTTGCAGGTTGCAAATGCAATTTATATACATAGCCAAGAGAAGATTTTCCAATATAAATTGTAATTTTTCAGTGTAACTGGAAGACAGTAGAGTGTTACAGACAACATCATAGGAGTAAAGCTAACTGTAAAATTGCAGAGAAGACTTCTCTGAAAAAGAACTGAGGAAAGCTG
>NW_008238960.1:1341552-1350505 GCF_000691975.1 Corvus brachyrhynchos
TCCCTACATACTGAATATTCAGATTCCTTTTCTCAAGTATTTTTCTTAGTTTTCTTGACAACTGGACGCACACTGTTTACCAACAAGACTAATCAGCAGCTGGAAACACAACTGTAATTTAGTCTGCATATTAACTGAAGCTGTAGTAGGTATATTTTCAGTAACAGCTTGGAACTTTAGGTCATTAAAATCATTAACAAGCTTGAAGATATGAATGACTCATCTACTTAAGTGCTTTCATAAAGAAACTGAGCCATGCATTCATTTGCTTATACAGCTGTTTTTGCCGTTTATCAGTGTCATGCTTATAATTTAAGTAATTTAGCCACTTGAAATTTTAAAACAGCGTATTGCGATGTCCCAGCATTTAAATGATCAAGAAATAACTGCAAAATTATGTTCACTGTCTAGATAGACGAGTATCAAAAGAGATAAAAAAGAGAATCCAACTCTAAGTGTATAAAAGTTTAAACAGAATAACTCCAGTGACCTTTTTACTTTTGTCCTATTGACACTGTATGCAGTGAGACAATACATTTGGCATTGATGCATGGGGGCCTTACAGCTGATTAAAGGCACAAGTAGGGTTTTACTCTGAACAAGCTCTCAGCTCATTCTGTGGATTGAAGGTGCATTAGTGGCTGGCCCACAGCAAGCTCTTGGAGTGAAACCCCAGCTTACACTGACCTAAAGGAAATGATGAATCCTGAGATCCCTTTGGGAGCCACACCAAAGCATTGCTTCAAAGGCACACTCCTCACTGGGCTACAACACTAATTGAGATACAACCTCCAAGTACCAGAGGCACTCTCACCATTTGGTTCTCTGCTGAGTACCTACTTTGTACACAGAAACTGCTTCTTCATTTCTCACAACTGCTTTCAAACATTTGCCACTAAATGTACTACAGCCTCCTCTGTGATTTACCTCTGAGGAAATCTGAAATAAATAATATATCCATTTATTTCATGCCCTTGCTAATTGTTTCCGGAACAGCTAGAGTAGTTCAAACCATGCTTGATGATTTATGAGCTTTTAGACTTGTCCATATGAATTTTTCTATGAGATCATAAAGTTTAATTCCTTTAAATTAAGAATAAAATAAACTTCTTTACCACAGCAGCAGAAGAAAACTAAACACAAAATCTAAAAGTGAAGGACATGCAGACCAGATGTGGAAGTTTAAGATATTAATGGAAAGATAATTTCTCTTTAAAAACCTAACAAATTGATATAGATTTTATCTCAAAAACCTCCTGGGGAACAGTCTATGAGATAGCGTAGGCTATCAAACGAAGAAGAAAAATATTTTTCACCAACTCTGAGGTTTTTTCACTTGTATTTGAGAATTCCATTCAGTTTTTCTAAAAACTAATGCCAACCTCCCTTTCTAACAGTGTTCTCTCTTGCAGCAGATCTCCCAGATACCCTTTCATTTGCAGTAATTAATTATTTTTTCTTTTTTTTTAAATAGAAATGTAGTATTCCCCTAAAATATCAGTTTAGTTAGGCATGTCAGACATTGTCCTCTATTATCAAATAAAATAGTGTACTGAAAATAGCAACACACATTTTACTCCTTAGAGCACACCTACCTACCAGTAACTTCCAGCATCTTTCCACCCCTCAGTGGGTTTAGAAGGGCGTAGAACTTCCCTCTACATCTTCACCTTCTCCTGACACCCCAAATGCCACAAAACCATGAAATAACTCTCATACATGCATTTTTCAACCCAGTATTTCCATATGATTTAGTCTTCCAGGCATAACATGCCATAGATACACCTCATAGCTTTGGAGAGGGAGGAAAATACACAACGTCTAGCTTTACAGGGCATTCATTATAGCAGAATGCAGACTTAACTAAATTTAATATTGAGAAAAAGCTTGAAAAATCACATTTTTAGCGTACAAAAACCTACAGAGACCTTTCTATTAGTAAAGACTTCCAGAAGTCTTTACTAATAGAACAGAACAAAGCAGAGCAAATTTGGTATCATTCTTTCACAGCAATGGAATTTTGAATCCTTTGTGAAAAGCTATTTAAGAAGCATCCAACAACATGCATCTGAGCAAATTCCTGCAATGCATCCGACAAAGACAAATTAGCCAGTTCAGACACAGCAAATGAGTAGAATATTACTGCTATTTTGCAACTACTATTATTTCAAATATTGTGTATAAAAGA
Source organism: Corvus brachyrhynchos (assembly GCF_000691975.1). Lineage (NCBI taxonomy): Eukaryota > Metazoa > Chordata > Aves > Passeriformes > Corvidae > Corvus > Corvus brachyrhynchos. The sequence goes on from NW_008238960.1 coordinate 1,343,741, forward strand.
GTTGGATGATTCCACCTTAAATTCAAAAAGATTCCTTGAAATGTTAAGGAAAGACAATCAGTGAAGCAGCTTTGAAACAGCATGGAACATATTTAAAACCTCAAATGACCTTAAATCTAGACATAAAGAGAGAATTCCTTGTGACTTTGGCCAAATCTGTGTGTTCTTTGTACTCATTTCTGCTCAGAGAAGAAAAAACCTCCAGAGCAAAAGCAGACTTTAAACAGAAGTGAAGAATACTCTATAAATAGCTGAAGACTGAACACTGTCTGACCAGCTGGAAGGGATCTAGGGAGTTAGTGGGATCTACCATACTGTTAACCCTGTTCAGTCAGCCTGGCAAACCTCACTGGAGAGCAAATGTTAAGATCCAGATAAACTGTTTCATAGCTGTTTTAGAAGGGAGGTGTCTCCCCAGTGGAAAAACACTGGCACATTAAGCTGAAAAAGAAAGTAGAATTCTGCATTTCCTCCCCACAGGAAGCACTTCTTTCCCCTCACTTGACTAAATGACTTTCCCACAGCAATTCTGCTCTTGAACATAAGATGGCTGGTAACTTTCTCATATGAGGAGACACTGAAGAGCAGCAAGTGGCCATCATAGTAACTTGCTTTTTGAGCCACGGGTAACAAATAGGCCTCAAAGTTCTTCTGGTTGCTGCAGATACAAAAACTAGTTTTCCTCTTAAAAGGTATTTCACATGGTGGAAAAAACCCAACTCTTTGCCCTGCCCTTCCCCTCTGAGAAAACACACAGACAAGCACTGCCTGCAGCTGACAGCTTACTCAGGGCAGAAGTCATGCTGAATCTCCCATTCTGCTTTAATAACAAGAAAAAAAAAAGCAAGCAGTTCCTCTTATCAGAGAGCTTAAAAATTATATTCTGTAATAGTTTAAAATTAATTACAGAGTAATTCAGCATTTTATAAGAAAACCCAATGATGCTTAACCTCATTAGTGAGAAGACAAATCTCTTGTCTTCTAGTGGCACTGTTACAGGATTTGCACTGTCATAGCCATTTGAATGGTTGTGTTCTCTATTGCAAAAGCCTTCAAACACTCCTTCAAAAGAAAGACTGACTTAGCAAACTATGTTACTTCACTTGCAAATGAAGCACTACTCATTATATATAATATTTGTGAGGCCATAGCATAAGAATGACTTTTTTAGAAGTATGTTTACAGCCAAGTGATATGATTGGCACCTTTTAAAAAAAAGGAATCTAAAGATAATAACTGGGGCAATAAACAAAAACGTTGGCATGTAGATGCAGTTTGAATAGTAATATTTCCAGTTTCCAATTCCTCCTACTGCATTTTTAAATTCTCTGCTGGTAATTATAAAATGTGTCCAATATGATATTGGAACAGTTGAGTTTGTCAGTGACTTCTCTAGACATCTGCAATTACATTCTAATACTGTTGAACTTTTCTGATTTAAAACCCACTTAATTTTCAGGTTTCAGTTAAAACTCCACAGATCAACGAGTAAAGACACTCAGAATAACTCCCCAGTATTTACTGAAGCTTTATGAAAAAGATTGCTATAGGGAAGGAACAACTTAGGATCTTGGACACCAATCAAATCTATTTTTCGGGAAACAAAGCTACTTAACTTAGGATCTTGGACACCACTTCAATCAAATCTATTTTTCGGGAAACAAAGCTACTCAAATGAAACAAAGCATGGTCTGTAACTACACTTTTCAAGTATAAACATCCTTGGCACAGCTTGCTCTTAAAACCATCTTTTGTGCTTTGTAACAAAGACCAAAAGGGTGGGATTTAACTTACCAGATGCAGAAAATTAAAGTCAGCAAAACAACCTATCTCTCCAAACTACTTTTTCTTTGAGGAGAGGAGGGGATAGAATGACCGGTTCAGAAGTACAAATTAAGAAAGGTCAATTTTACCACAAATGTGGGAGACAAAGACAAAAAGCTGAGAATTAGCCTAAACAGAACACCAGAAACAAAGTACTAGCTATCAAAAAACCAATGGCTTAATAACCTAAAAAATGTGGTTAAATGGGGAAGGGATGCACCTCAGTTGCCTAAAGCAACCCTAATGAAGCTTTGAAGGTGGTCACTAATCAGATTCTAACCCTAACAGATAAAGATCACTGCTGAAGGACTCCTGATTTTCAGGACATTTGGACAATTTTCAAGAGGGCCTGAAAAAGGCATACCCTCGATACATAAATAAACTATCAACTGAGATCCAGCACTTGTTTCCATTTATTCAATCCTCTAGAACCTGGCTCTACAATTTTCTAGCTGGCAAACTGAAAGTAAGTTGTTGATTCAACGTAGCAGAGGGTAGAGTACTTGGGACTAGACATACTTGAAAAAAAAAAATTACCACTAGAGAAAAAATTTAATTAAAATGGCTTCAAAAAGCTATTATTAGCTCAGTACTGATTTTCTCATGTGGAAATTTTGGATAACAAGAGAGCTTTCAAATAAAAACGTTCCTATATGAAAACTTATTTTTAATATATAAGTACAAAAGCAAATTATGCTTTGCATGCCCAGAATCCTCTTCCATTTTAGAGTCTTCATCAAAATCACTTCCAAACAGAAATGACATTAAAATTTTGCAGAACAGCCGGCTCATGTGAAAACAGCAAGATGTGCTGCCAACAGAAGCATTTCTCTTTAGAAGCTGATCCTGGATTTCAGTCTGGACTGTTTCACCATTACTTCTGGGAAAAAAATCTCACTGAAACTGCAGTAATTTTTTAATTGCTTATGTGGACTACAGCAAAGAGTCTGTTTACTTGCAAACAGTTAGAAATGTAAAGAAACTCCGTCATTTAAACATACTCTCCACTTGCAGTAACTGAGAACAATAGTTATGCCAAAAAAACCCCCCAAACCAAAAAACAAATGAACAAACAAAAATCCCAGCCCACCAGGAATCAACAAAAATTTCTGCTTTGGAAGTTGAATGCAATCAATAGTTTTGGGAAGAATGAAGTTGGTGAAAGTTTCAGCTCTTAACACCTCAGAATGCCCCTCTGAATAGCTATTTAAAGAGTACTGTACTGTACAGACTTGGAACATGCTGGCCAGTCCAGGTGTTGTATTACCCACAGAAGTTAAGTTTTAAACGCAAGAAAAAAGTACTTGTATCAACCTTGCAAAATATTCAGTCAGAATTTGGTTACGTAAAAAAATATTAATCACATCTTATTACCTGAAGCATGTTTTCTTCTCCCAAATATTTAATTTAGAATGCTGAATTAGACTGAACTTACAGGAAATTAATCATGGGAGACAAATTTGGGCTGTTTCCAGTGAAACAGACTCTAACAATTTGAAACTTTGTAAATGTAATAATCTATAAAGTTAGAGCCATCACATAATCTGTATTGAGCTTCCTTAACTTGCTTCACCTTAAGAAAAGCATTTCCAGGCAAGCACGTTCAAACTGACAAATGCCATCTATCACTGCGAATTCTTAAAGCAAATCAGCCTTTCCTACAACTGGGAGAGGAGGTGGCTGCCCGTCACGGATCTCTAATTTTGCAGAGTTTAGGTCTGGTTTTTTCCCTACTCAATGATTATACATTCTCTTTAAAGGCTGAGTGGGTTTCCTGCTTTGTTAAGGAGACATATTGGATCTCTCTAAAATAGCAGTGAGATGCCCATTAAAATGCATTAAACTCATTCAAGTAGGAAAACTGCATTTATTTACCAAATTACATCAAGAAACAACGAGCTGCCGCTCCTATCAGACATACTTTGATTGATTTGGGATTCATTATCTCATTGCCAAAATCAGTAAATGGGCCGCATTTGCTTTCTGTAGTCTTCCAGCAATCTTCATTCTACGAAGAGATCTTAAACCCCCTGAACAAGCTGAAAGATTCGACCTCATTCACCAATGCTTAACTGAAGTGCTGCCTCTGCAACACGAACATAGATGGAATAAGCTTTGAGGGAACAGCCTTTGAAATGAGACATTTTCCTCTGTAATCCCACGGCCACTGACACAGCAGGGCCACAGCCAAAACCACAGTGCAGTTTTAGAAATGAACTGATACTCTAGTTCTGGCCAATTCTAGTAATGAACTCTAGTTTTTACTGAGGGAGTCTGAATGAGAGATTTTCAAAAGGACCTCACTATTATGCATGGGAAAACTCTAATGGCTCCAGAAATGTAAGTAGTTTAGCATAACCACGCATCACAGAATTCCGATCACAAGTTTGAAACAATTACATGGGAGAAGGACTATCAATGAGAGCAAAATGAATTTGTATTTTCTTCAGACAAACAACATCTTCCAATTACCTGCAATTGCAAACAATTGTTTACTTTAGCATTTGCTCACTCTGGAACTAAGGTTAATGTTTTCTTAAACATCCAAGCACTGACCACATACAGAAATTTTGATCCTGTTTCCTTTTGCAGTTAGACATCACGGAGTGTCCCCTTAAATAAAATCTATGTCCCCTTAAATAAAATCTATTCTAAGGGAAGGAGGTAATGAAAGATTTAATTCTTAAAATTAACTTCACTCAATGTATTTTTTTCTAGGGTGACCTTACACAGAAGCTCTTTAACAGACACACTGCTTGATGATTAAGTGAGCTATGCTAATGCAACAAATGATCCAGGAGGCACAAAAGGATGACTTTAAATCACCAATATTTCTAAATTTAGATCTTCAGCTTTTCCATACTGTAAAAATCAAATCAACAGCATACTCACATCACCTGGAAAGGAATTTTGGAAGACTTTTCAGTGTAATAACATTACAGCTTTACTAGTGAAACAATGCAATGAGTTGCTTGGGTAAGAAAACAGAGGAACCATCATTCTTTGGCAAAATGGTTGAATTTCTATAATTATTTTGTCAGCCATATTTGGGATGTGCTGCTGGCTATTAAGGGTACTTTCAAGAAGACTTTGACCATATATACCAGCTAGCTCCTTAATACGTTTTGAAGTAGTTTGTCACTGAAATAGTTTTTGAAAAATATCCCAGACTATAACAAATGTGAGGCTGACAGCTTGGGAAGCACTGAACTGTAAAAAAACTTAGGTCCTAAGATTCTCAAAGTAGAGTGTCTCAAGACAGGGAACTGGAATAAAGCTACAGTGACAGTGAATATACTTGTTCAATTGGGATAAAAGATGTCATCAACAAAATTTTGCACAGGAATTTGCAGCAGTCTTTTCTGTCAGTAAGGAAGAAAGGAAAACTATAATTTCTGTCTTCTAGAAGAGTGACTGTTGTAAGGAAGTGCTATTATATTTGAAAGAAAAGAAAACACTTAGGAATCATAATATCACTGTTCCTTTTAAAATTCTAGTAAATGGGCACAGAAAAGATAGTTGAGGGATTTCTGAGGCTCTGAGCTCAATTTTCCTTGATTGTGAATTAGCAATGGATGTGGGAGAAAGGCTGCATTTCCCCTCCAGTAGGAGCTACCAGTTTTCTCAAAGATTTTTTCTCCGTGCTTGACAATTTCAGAAGTGGCACCAATCAGAGAAATGATCAAGGTATTCTGTAAGTTTCAAGACTGAAGAGTAACATTAAATGTAAGCGCTAGATCTTTTTTTAAGTGCTGTGTTTCCAGTGTCAGTAACTACTGGAAAGGTGTAGAGGAGCAGCAATGCTTACCAGAAACCAACAGCCCCTGTAGGCCTTATCTAGGAATGAGCTGAGCCAGAAGGTAGGAGTACTACGTCATACCTGGACTGCCTTTTTCTTGTTCATCTTTTGTTTTTCAGAGACTGTTTTTACATTATCCCTCTTATACGGTATCTCTTTAGCAGATACAACACTGACTGACCATGAAAACATCAATTTAAAGCTTCAAACTTAAAATATAACTGGGATGACAGGTTCCTTTTTATCAAGAAGAATTTCCTGCCTAGTAGACACTGGGTCAGCATCTGAACCAGCATTTCGTATGTTTTCCTGCATGCCATTCAAGCTCAATCCTGAATGCAATTTAACAAACTGACATGGAAACTCTTAAGACATGGAGAGGTCAAAAATAGAAAAGTTACTTAAGAAGCTGCTCAAAGACTTTATCCCAGCAAGAACACTACTATGTCTACTTAGCTTCTGAGTGAAGAAATATTGCCAAGCTAACTTACAAACTTTCCTGTATATAAAACAAAAGTTAATTACAAATGCACTTGCTCTGTCTTTTTACACCATTGTTGGGGTTTTTTAGGAGTTCTAGGTTTTTTTTCTGTTAAAGGAATTTTCCCCCATACTGTTACTAAGACAACAAATCGCTGGGTACTTCAGAAAACAAAGAGCTACCCACTGAGGGTGGGGTATGCCTGGCTACTCTTTTGTTTCACCTGGGTGTGGGGTCAGTTGGGTCTCGGCGTCAAGAGAGAGAGGAAGCTGTTTTTCCTACGGCTGCTTTTCTTTCTGCTGGAGAAAACACTGGGATCCCAAGCCCGCCTTCCCTGCCCCTCTCGGAGCTGGGCCGTGGCCGCCCTGCCCGGCCATTGCTTCCAGCCTTCGCTGCGTTGTAGCCATGCTCGCCCTCCCTGCCCAGACCTCCGGGGGGTTCTCCGTTTGGATACATCTGGTCTGCCAGCTGGGATTTGTGCTTGTCCCTGCCGTTCCAGCCTGCCGTTCCAGCCTGCTGTTCCCGAGGGTCCGGCCGGACACCGGGATCGGCTGCCCAGGGCTTTGTGAAGCCTTTGTCCCATCCCTTCCCGGGATCCCAGGGCACCGGTGCCGCGTGCTCCCCGAGCTCGCTCCGGAGCGCCCCCTGCAGCCGCGGGGGA
>NW_008238960.1:1350536-1355509 GCF_000691975.1 Corvus brachyrhynchos
TAGTAAAGAACTGTTATTCCTATTTCCCACATCTTTGCCTAAAAGCCCCTTGATTTCAAAATTATAATAACTCGGAGGGAAGGGGGTTGCATCTGCCATTCCAAGGGAGGCTTCTGCCTTAGCAGACACCTGCCTTTCAAACCAAGACAATCATCTTTGCGGAATAGTATGTAGCAATATTCCTTCATGTGACTCCTTCTTCCCTTAGGTTTCCAGAAACTTGTATGTCTTCTACACAATGAAACATCACAGTATTAGGATGAATTAACAGTGACAAGCCACCACCATGCCTTGCTGCTTTCAAGCTGTGCTCTAAAACATTGATCATTTGCTTGCCTTTCCTCTTCCAAACTTCATTTACGAGAGAATTTTTCTTCTATCCATTTGAGACAAATTGAATTATCATAATTTTCAGACTTTTTCCTGAAGAAGTTGAATGATTAGGAATACCCATGATAAACTAAGAGGCCATGCAAGCTTCCCCGTAGCTCCTTCTCCAATAAACCCAACACACAGCAACATTATTACCCCCATCAAAATCTCTCCATGAATGTTGTATGTCACATTCTGTGGCAGTTTTTGCAGTTTCTCTCATACCTTCCTTGTGTGCTAGAACAAAGCTCAGAAAAGTTAAAATACTGCAAGTCAGTTGCTTAAGACCAAATACTTTTATTATCCTCATTAAGGAAAAAGTGTTAGAGCCTAAAGTCTTATGGTTGGAACAGAGTTTGGTTAGAGAGCAGAAAGGAACTACAACACACATCTGAGTCATGTTTGCACTTTCAGCACCCTGTGGTACAGGATGATGACCCCTGCAATTCTAAATTAAAATCTTGTATTGCTTGCTCTAAATTCTTAAGCTTAAAAACTATTAACAGGTTGCATATTGAGAGCCATTCTTTAACATATTTAACATAAGCACTTAGTTTATTAAGTTCTAGTTTACTAGCAAAGTGGTTGATAGTCATCATCCAACAGTCAATACAGGGACACTAAGACATATTCTGAAGAAGAAACTAGCAAGTTTAAATTTCTTTCTGAGTAGAAAAGCATTCCAACAACCTCATTGTTATGAATGACCAATATAAAAGTATCTCAAAAATTTGGGATAAAAAAGCATAGCTTTCCAAAACCATGCTTTATTTTACTCAAAGTGACCCTGCAGAGGACATGGTTCTATATCTGACACAGGACTGAGACAATTTTAAAAGAAGTGCAGTTCAGTTGCCTTCAGTTCTTTCTGAACAGGTTATACCCTGGTTCTCAGTAAGACATTTACTAAGACCACTTCCTTAAATAAATCCCAAAACATTGCAGAGATAAGCATTTCACAGGCTTACAAGAAAAAGTTGCCTACATCCATAGGTTAACAACAGATTGCAAATGGCAGATTGTAAAAAAGCATGCTGAACAGTACACAAACACAATGAAACATATCTTCTTACATTTGAAATATTCATACCTGGGTACACTGCCTGTTAAACTTCTTTCACTTGATGATGATGATGATGATCCAGGTCTCTGATCTGTCTTCCTCCCTAGAGTCTCTGTTGCACTAGTCTGAGGTTTTTCACCTTCCTCTCCTGGCTTTTTTTTTTCAGTATCACTTTCATCACTGCCTTCTCCTAAGATGTCATCCACCTGCCAAAGAGTGGAGGAGTCAGTTTATCTTCCAGCAGACTACTCTGTAATAATCTTTCATAATTATTGGATCACTCTTCAATAATCATTAAGAATATGCTTCAAGTTTCCTTGGCCTCCTCTGTCAAAATTTAAATTAAACCCCAATGTCTTCAATGCAGTTTCTGTAACAACTAGCAACATTCTATTCAAATATTTATTCTATGCTTAGCTTAAGATAGATACACATATACTCACATGACAGTCACACAGAAAACTACTATAAAAAGAGTGCTGTCTTTTGAAATTAAAGAGATAGATGATTTATACTATCGTAACATACTGATGCATACTTTCTACTACATACATTTTATATTATTATAGCATACAGAATCACATGGGCAAGGCATATTAAAATCTCTACTAAGAATTCTTATATTTACAGGTATTCCTTGATACATATATAACTATGAAGAAGTCTATTTCTAAATAATACAGTATGAATGAAACATAATGTACAAACCCCATTTTATCCAGATTATCTGATTGTACTAATTATTAAGGATAAATCTATCAAAGGGCTTACATATTTTGTTAAATAATTGTTTGGCTTTTACTTTTGAAAAGTTAGCATAGGATTTGATAATCCTCTAAAAATTTGTTGTGACAGGTTCAGTACTGTTGAAACCATCATTAAAAGCAAATCATACTCATGAGCCACCCTAATGAGCTTCAAAAGGTTATATTCTTTTTGGGTTAGCATTCAACCTTGAGAAAGAGATGAAAACATGAGAAAACACAGGTGAAGATCCCACAGTGTCAATTTTTTGTGAATGGCAGAAGACATGGAACTAAGCCATGTGTGAGCATTTCTCTACTGATATTTAAGAATTTTTCCTAGAAGCAGCTTATTTCAACACAAGTTAAAATATGCTTCACTACTACTCTCTGTTCTCCCTAATCCACACCTGCTTTATCAATAAGAAAAATATCTGCATATGAAAATGGGCTAAAAGATTTTATGCTGTTAATCTGTTGCTTTTTACATGAATAATCCCAACAGCTAAAAGAAAGCTGTAAGAAAATCACTTATATCTAGTCATTAATAAATGGACCTTTAATTTCTTTGTTTAGCTCATTAAAAGGAACTGCAAACCAGTGTACCACATCTAAATCCAGAAGGCAGTTTCAGGTAGAAACTGTAGGAACTGCTGTGTCAAATCAAATGGCATTAGTCCAAAAATGTTTTTCCTGTGAGCAAAAGTTGTCATATGCATGACAAATAAGAATCATGGAACACAATTAAGGTTCAGGGAGACTGAAAACACTGCTAGAGATAAGCCAACAGTGAACCCAGTAGAAAAATGTGAAGTACACAGGATGGGGATTTTTCTGTGTGTACAGAACGCAGTGAAAGTGTCAAGTGTTTTAAGAGCTACAGCTTGGGATGGCAGGAAGACCCTGCACATACAGCTTTGGTAAAAGACACTCCAGGTAGCTGACATGGCCAGTAATTGACAGCCAAATGGCAGCACAGATCCACAGCTCTGACAACTCCTTTCCTGCAAGTCTTTAACATTTAAACTTACATTCCTTCATTCCAAAAGCAATACTTTTCCAGAAAGTCTTATGTTTAAAACTATGTTCTCAATACAAAATATGTTAAGGTTTTCAAAGGATAAAGTTAGGCTGATAGACATTCACTATTACAGATGCCTCTCTCAAACTGAAGTTTGAAAGCCTTTTAAAATCTACTTTGTGTGAACAGTTTTGACAGACTAGCAGTCTAGTTATTGCCATGTCTGTTTTTCTTTCATCCTGTACAATAACATTATTTGTTTGAAGTCTGAAATGCCATTTAATATTAAAATTACTAGAATTAGTTGTACACATATATATGCTATTTCTCTGAAAGGCCATATAAAATGCATGTATAAATCACAGAAATATATAAAATTTTGAAAATCATTGCACATGAAAACAATGTGGGATGGTCCCTACAAATCTCTTAAACTAGAAGGGCACCCAAACATGGATTCCTGCTTAATTATTGGCTAAACTGCAAATGTGCTGAAAAATATAAGTATTACATCTTCATCTTCCACAATTCTCAAAAGAAATGGAAAAAAACCCATATTTTCATTGAGGTAGTGAGATCTCAGCCCTTGACACTTGAACAAGTTAATAGGCAAAAAAAGTTCATTAATATCTATACACCAACTACCCATCCATACCTATCACTAACTTTGAATAAATAAGAAAGTTCAAAGAGTAGAGGAAACTTTTAATCTGATTCAGAACATGACAGATATAGATATGCCAAGTATCAACTATAGCTTCATCGATGGGATTAGATTTTATATAATTAATATAAGTGGAACATATAACACTTCAGAAGAAAATGCCAGCTAATACCAAATCTTACTGATAAGATACAGTGAAGGGATGCTTACTGCTTTAACACCCATAGCAGCTACCTTTGAAATAGAGTTTTATAATCCAGCAATAATGATTAACATTGAAAAAGGATTCATCCCTTGAAAATGACAAACTTGTTCAATTCAGAAAGAGAATCAAAAAGCCTGACAACTCTTTTAAACACCCAATTATAAAACCAAGTAAAAGTCCTCATCTGACAAAGTTATTTTACTTCTCTCTTAGGAGGAGCAGAGCATACACTCAAGCAAAGTATGAAGACCAAAGAGCATAAAGACCATGAGATTTTTAGTCTCATTCTCTGATGAAGAGCTGAAAAGTACCTAAAGCTTTGCTAAAAGGAAAGTTAGAACTTTCTGTACTATTAACAAACCAGATCAGCTGAAAGCATTTTCACTCTAGAAGTTGAGTTTACACATTCAAATTGAATCAAGACTCCAAGAAAACACCAAAAAAGAAACTGCTATGAGCAACTTCAATTTTTCATAAAGTTAAGTTACAGGCAATGTTTTGATACAGCTTTATGGATATAACAGAGAGCTATCATGATACCTTACATTTTTTCAAGTAGCAACTACATACACAGTAGTGCAAACTACAGATTTAAAAAGAAAAAGGAGCTGTGAATAAACTTTAATTCTTGTTTTTCAACTAGCAAGTACTTTAGGATTCAAGTTTTAATAGAATTGAGAAGCTACCTTAGACGGCCAACAGGACAACACTTGCAACTGCTCAAAAGATCTCTTTAAAGTGCTACAATGGTCTGAAACACTTTACAGGAATTAGAGAAGAAAAATCTATAAAAACAATAGGTTTGATAAACAGCTGGAAATTTTGTACTGCACAGAAGATACACATATTTCTGGCCCCCCCCCCCCCCCCCCCACCACTTAACGACCTCTCTCACCCCACACGTA
>NW_008238960.1:1355586-1384696 GCF_000691975.1 Corvus brachyrhynchos
AAAACCACCAAGCATTTAAAGGAGTTCTTTAGGTCTCTTTCTACTGCCACAAAAATGACTGTTCATTGTCAGCAATGCAAGCAACTGGTATTGACAGTAAGTACAGATAAAACCCAACTCCATTTCAGCATAAAAACCTGTGTGTCCTGAGCATTTGAGATTGTGTTGAATGCATTTTTTCTTAGAAAAAACTGGCAAAAACTAATATAGTCTGCCACCTGTGTCAAAAGGTTTCAATATGTACCTTATACTCCCCCTATGGTATATAAGGTCAAAAAATAACTCTAAAAGGATCCTATAACCCCTGGCTCCCCTTCCAACATTCCCTGCTACTTTGTCCCAAACTATTGCTTTTTAGTACATTACAGAAATCAGCTGACTATTTCACAAACTTTAGAAGAGCAGAAAATGAGAAGACAAATAAAGATAATGTAGGAAAGGGGACACTGAAAATTACAAACTAAGCAGCACTTCCAAGCATGTAAAATTAACAGTGAATGGTTGTATCAGATTGTAAATCAAACTAGAGAGAGTGGTGGCTCTATCTTTCTGGAGCTGTGCACTGAACTTTCTAACCTTCCAGGGCAGAAGTGTGAAAAAACTGCTCCGTCTGTGGCAAAATAAATGTAAATAATACTCTAAAAGCTTATTAACTCCACACTATAATGTAGTTTGTAGGAATTAATACAGCACTGCTAACTCTAAAGCAGGTGCAGTTATATTCCCATAACCCAGCTTACAAGAAGTCACCCAACAGTGCTCTACACAGTGTGCACAATCTCTCGACAAATCATGATTGTGGCACAATCAGAAATGACTGTCCTCTCTTTCCTCAAGCTGCTAGAAGCGTACATCCGGCATTTGGAAAAGCAAGGAAAGGTTTATCAAGAGAGGGACAGAAGAAATTATGTTTGTGCAATTGACTTGGAAAGTTTAACTGCTCAACACAAAAGAAGCGCAGTTTTGCAAAGAAGAGCGAGAGGCCATGACAGGACTGACAAAGCACCTGCACAAGCACGAGGCAGAAAGTGAAGCTGGGTCACTTAACTTGCACAGGCAGTCATCTTAATTTCAAATCCCACTGGGTTCTGTGCTAAACAGCATAATACAGATGTTACCCATATGTCAAACTTAAGCAAGATCAGGTGCTAGTTATGCAACTCTATATGTCAGAGTAAAGTTTCTGTGATAGCTGACTATCTGGATGCTATCTTCTACTGAATACAGTATTAATCTAGTTTTTACATATGTGTTACATTGTACCCTTGATAAAAAGGGCTGAGTTCAACAACATATCTAGAAAATACTCTTAATTTCTAGTGAAGCCAAACAGCAAAAAAGCAAAATCGAAGTGTAAAGAAAGCATAGTAGTACTTAGAGACAGAGTTTCATTGAAATTCCAAAACAAAACAAACCTTTCCTAGAATAAGTAAAAATACCTGAAGTCAAGTGAATTTCTATTAAGGATCACAGACAAGCAGTTATTCACTCTGTGAATAAATTCAACATAGAATCTGGTTTTAATGGTGTAAAATGGTTTTACAACAAGCTTTCAGAATATCCAAATAGTTTCAAAATAAGGGAATGTGTTTTTCTTTGTAATTTTTATCATTTACTGTATTTATATTCATAAACACTGTCTCTCCCTTTCAACAAAAAGACACCCTCAATTTTCTTTCATTAGCAATTAAAGAAACATTACAACGTTTTACTGTCTTTTTGTAATAGGAAAGTATTAGTGAAATAAAGACATTACTGCTTTGTTCCTCAGCAGCTGAAGTCCCAGAATGAGATCTTCATGCTCAAGAAGTATTATTTAAAATACATTTTGCTTTTCTAAATACTTTATGGTATATTTTTGAGTGGGAGGTGATTGCCCTTTTCCTCTGTGAAGGGGCATTAACCATGGGTAGCTTTTTTTAGTTCAGGCAGTAAACAGATTTCTGAGTTATATTCAAAGCCAGGTGTTAAGAATGAGAGCAAAACCAAACCTGTAACTTGTGCTTCCTGGCACTTGTGGTCTGGAATGATTTTCACCTACTGTCATCAAACTGCACATAGAAATATTAGCAGTTCCTGGTAATAACCAGGAGGTTATTAGCCAGTTTTAGGATGAAAAGCAATTATGTGAGAAGAAAAAGCCTTGGCTCGATGCTGAGCACAGCTGCTATGCTCAAATTTGAAAACCAGCAATTTAAAAACACCACGTGGAAGTAATTTACAAGGAGCCCCCACTGCAATCCCTGGAGGCTGCACTGGGACCTTGTTGGGAAACGAACAGAGGCAGTGGAGCCCCAATAGCTGGAGCTCCCAACGCTGCTCACAGCACTGGCTACAATGCCAGCACAAGCTTTAATTGCAGCCCTGGGCAATAGACTGTGCTCCTTAAAGGCAGATCTGAAGGGAAAAATCCCAAACCCACTGCCTCTGGTAATCTGACCGCTTAACCTCTGCAAATGAAAAGGAAAGGTAACTGCAACTACAGCTGCACAATTCACTGTATTTGGGCTTTACTACTGCAGTTAATACTTTGACTAGAATGAAATAAAATGTCACTTAGAGATTGCATACCAATATTGTTATTAAAAAGCAACACTAATCCTGTATCCTTCATATGATTGAATGAGATTGATTCTTCAAAGAATGCCATTTAAAACTTTGAATTTCCTACCTGGAGATCAATGTCTAGATTTGAGTGGAAACCTTGTAAACATTCTTAAGATGCCTAGAACAAATACCTGAAACTGCTAAAAGAAACACAAGGTGCAATCTTTCCTTGGTAATTAGGGTGCTTCGAGTGCTGACTTAAGGATTCTGAAGTCCTTCTAAAACATAAATTTTATTATGGAACAAGGGGGAATGGTTTTCAGGTGAAAGAGGACAGATTTAGATTAGATATCAGGAGGAATTCTTCGCTGTGAGGATGGTAAATCACTGGAACAGGTTTCCCAGAGAAGCTGTGGATGCCCCATCCCTGGAAGTGTTCAAGGGTAGGTTGGATGGGGCTCAGCGCAACCTGATCTAGTGGAAGGTGTCCCTGGCCATGGCAGGGAAGTTGGAACAAGATGGTCTAAGTCCCATGGCAGGGGGGCTGGAATGAGATGACTTAAGTCCCTTCCAATCCAAACCATTATATGATGCTCTGATTATTAGTATAATGAAAATTGCTTTCTTCCATTAAATTAGTAACACTTCACTGATGTTGGAAAGACGAAAAAGCCCATTCCTAACTACTAATTTGTGAAATTTAAATTAAATTCACATGGACTAAAAGTTACCAACTGTAATATTCACAACAAATTTTTAATTTAAAGTCTCTAAAGAGAAAATGTCTCAAGGGAGATAATATGATGATTTCTCCAAAGCCTTTCTGAGTCAGAGACATCATTGGAGCCTGGAAGCTATGGCTTCATCCGATTATAAAGCCATCCATAACTCTAATCTTCCTTTCCTTTATTCTGTTTTCAAAAGAAATCCTCTGCCAAAAGATTGTTAAATAGCAATAGGCCTGTAAATCTACACTGTAATTTTTTTCAAACAGTGAAGTCAAAGATAAAAAAAAATTACCACAATACCTGTGGCCAGAATACAGTTGTTCACCTATGCTGGAGGACAGATTCAATGGGAACAACTTGAAAACAAGATCAGCATTTCCACTCCACCTTCCCTGCCCATCAGCTTATAGGTGGGATGGAGAGGAGAGAAAACCTGAGCCCACCGGAGGCAGCAAGCGTGGAGCCCTCTGTTCCTTTGGTTGCAGCATTTCTAGAACAATGATACCCTAGCATACATAAGAACTCCATGGCTGCTAAATGCAATGATTCTTCAATTTAGACTGCTGAAAATATCCATGCCAAAATTCCAGAAAAGGCTCCAACAATATAAGTTAAAGGCCAGTGAGGAAGAGCATGATCTACAGCTACCCTTCAGAGAAAGAATGTGTTTTTAGTCTCTTACTGACCATTATTTATGAAAAGTTCTGGCCTTAGGTACAGCAAAAAAGCAAGTAGTTGGAAGAGGTTTGTCCTAGGGTTCTTTGCAGGGAAGCAATCCTCTGCTGACATGGAGAACAGAACGCTGCCTCCTCAGCAGCAAGTGACTTTTCAGGTCACTCTCATAGCTATAAGCAACTGTGGGCTGCACCATGACCTTACTGCACAGAAAAGAATCCACTTAGTTTCACATCACAAATTTTTTTCCAAATATGGAAAAATCTAATATTTTTAAACGTAGCTTTGATCTTAATTTTTTCTTCTGTATATGAAAACTTTTCATTTCACTTTTTTCCTCAATGAACTGAAAAGCTTTTTTTATGTTTATTCCTACCACCCGAATGTTTAGGTACAGTTAACTGAGGATATTACCACCTATGTCTTCAAAAAAGCTAGCAAGTATTTCAGCATGCTTTTCAGAGGTGATATTATGGCATAATACATATGAACAATTAAACTTTCCTACAATTTCCTACAGTCTGTATCAAGAGATTTGGGCTGAATTGAAGTAACTTTGAAACAAAAAATTTTCTTATACAAAGATGTCACAGGAAGGATAAGCAGTCTGAATTAGGTTAAATTGTCCCTCAGTACATAAAATTTAAGGGAGAATGTGTGACGTAACTCAGTCCCATTTCTTCTGAGTTACCTCAAAAGAACTTATCTTTCACATTCTGTCTCATCTGTTTTTTTTTCTTTAGCATTAGAGTGCTTTTTTCTCCTTTCAAATTTCTGACTTGATTTTTAGAGTCACATAAGGCATTTATGCAAGTGTCCAATACCCCTTTGTCTCAAACACTTCAAATACAGATTTCACTGTTCTCTACCACAATTACCACTGGCTCGTTGGAGCAGGTGATGAATAAATATCAGAAATGACTAGTCTTGTTCATGATTAAAAAAAGAAACACTTTTCCTCTATTTCCATCTCCATACACTGAGATCTACCTTTGTACCATCTTGATTTTGATAAAGGCATGCTTCAGGTTAGAATATCGAATCTGGCAGTGTTATTATATCTAGTTTGGTAGATTGAGAAACAATTATTCTAACAGTTTAAGGAATATTACCAAACCTTAGAAAAAAGCTTTTATGAGATTTCTTTCACATATAATTAATTTAGATATTGACTTGTATGTCCTGGATGACTACATTTAAATTAAAATGCATCCCACTGAAACCAAAGCTGGTCAGAAAAAAGCTGTACGTTTATATACTCAGTCGTGAACTGCATGTTCTTCAGTATCAGTTCCCCTACTGAGAAATCACAGGATTTGACTAGTAAACATGCTTAATAACTTGCAAGCTTGAAGGAAATGGAAACCATCTGAGTGCTCAGAATTTCCACTATGCAAAATATTAATCTTGCTTTTTCTATTTCAATTAGCCCATCCTTTATGTGAAAAACACCTTATGGGACATCTGAGAGTTTGTTAGTCGCTAGACACCTAGAATCACAGAATAATTTAAGTTGGAAGGGACTTCTGATGGTCACAATGTCCAGCACCCTGCTTGAAGTCAGATCAGTTCTATAAAGTTACTCAAGGCTTTGTTCAGGAGCGTTTTAAATATCTTCAGATATGGAGATCTAGGACCACTCCTGGAAACCTCTTCCAAAGTTTGATCACCCTTGAGGTAAGAAGGTTTTCCATTATACGAAGTAATCCTTGTAATTAGTGTCTGCTGCCTCCCACCCTATCACTGCACATCTTTGGGAATTGTCCACCTGTGTCTTTTTTAAACTCTCATGCTGCTGTTGACAGCTGCTGAACTCTCACCACCACTATTAAATGAGTTGCCATGAGTTTGAAAGGGTACATGTTTTTTAAGAAAACCCACTAGGTTTGGATTTGGTGGGGGGAGGGCTCTAGGCAAGAGTTTTAATACAGCATGGCTTTTTCTACTAGGACAGACAATTAACCATTAAACTTTAAGCATTCATATTTGATCTCTGAAGGGTTGATACTTTAATAATAATGGCAATAAAACCATCAAGACGATGAACTAAAAGAAAAAAAGAGGGCAAAGTCACATGCTTGAGTTTAGCTTTATTTTTATAAATTCAAAACTCATAATTTGCTTTTTCTCAGAGAGCCAGGATAAGAACATTGAAATTACAGGACAAAAACTGATCACCAAAAAGGAAAACTAATTTAGGTTTATCCAAAGTTTTTTCCCCTCCCCTGTGTAACACTACCAATCATCAAGCAGAAACACGAGTGAGTACACCTTCAACAAACAGATGGTACATTTAAATTTAACCACAGGGTTTCCCAGTATTGCAAGAGGAGCAGAAGTAAGAAGGCAGAAGGACTGACACTTCAAGTGTCCTGCTGTAGAGAGATGCAACAAAACTATCTCACTGCTCATTGTGTGACATCTCAGAGACAGGAGCAGTTTAGTTACCTTCAACTACTTTTTTAAGCTGCGTTACTGCGTAGCTACCCCATTTCCCTATCCATTTTATGTCTACATTAACACCCAAGCTGTTAACAGTATGCCACAGCAGGCGCTGCAAAGAGACTTTGGATAAGCATCTCTATTAAAATGTGTAGCCACAACCTGAATAGTGGGAGACTGCAACAGACCAATGGCTTGGAGAAGTTATGTTAAAAGTATTACCACATACTCTTTTGTGACCAATTTAGAATTTCATAATCTGATGAACTGAACCATGCACTACTACTGCAGCCTATTGGTACTATCAGCACATTCTCTTCTGAAGAGTAATATTTGTGCCACTGGCCCATCTTTCAAGTTCACCTGTACCTGCAAGTCCTAAAAAACAAAACCAAAAAAAACAGCAATAGAAGAGAAACTCAAGCTGCATGCTCAAGTTCAAGTGTCACATATTACTAAGTGTCCTGATTTCACTTTAAGCAAACCTTCACCTTAATGAAATGAGGCAGTGAGTGAGTCCCCAGGCAATAGTCTGTTGCACTCAAATTCTGTTACAGTCTTTTTGTAGAAATAAGCACTATCTAAATATCCAGAGACTGGAATACCTAGAGAGTCTATTGATGCTATACAAACAGAATACTAATATACATAAACTCCTAGAGGGAAGGGAAAGGAAGAAGGAGAAAATTCTTATACAAATACATCTTTGGTGTTCCTTAGTTCACAGAAGCTATCAAGCGTGCAAAATGAACAAAGACTAATATCACTGTAGTCTTTTCCCAGCCAACAAAAAAGGCCTGGCAAAGACTAGAAGTATCCATACCTGTTCCCTTTTCCTTTAACACAGGTGGACATTTCAGGGATCTCACTTTGCTGCACTCGTCACTACAGCTCTTATCTTGCAGAACTTTACAGCAACAGGTTAAAAACTTGTAACACCTTACAGCTGTACTGCTCATCTGTTTTAAAACAAGACCATATCACACTTTGTCCTCAAAGCTACCCTTCCTTTAAAGTAGAACATATATTTTGCTGACACACAACAAACAACAGCTTTGTCTTGTAATTTTGCAAGACTCTGAGAATTGTCAGTCTGGCTAGTAACTGAAGCACATTTTTGCCAGAAGCTGTCATAACCTTCTTCTTATTCCTAGAGATTTAAAAAGAGATATGCACAATCTAAATTTCTTTAAAAATAAATTAATCTAATTTGCTAATGAAAGAACACTTGCACAAGTTGTTTAAATACTGTCACAAAATACCACTGACATATTAGGTGAGAAATTCTAACATTCTATTAAAAATGACACATGGCAATTTGAGAAGGCACAAAGCCTAGGCTCTGATTGATTGTTTCTGACACTTCATTGCCAAGGGGAGACATCAGTAGGAAGCTGCTAATGAAGTGCTGAGGGCAGCATGACATCAGTATGTTAGTATCAAGGAACTAACCTGCTTTTATACTGTTTAGGTTATATAAAGAAATAGAAATTTGGGTAAAAATCATTTAGCATAAAAAATACTTAGTCTATTTGTACTACTTCTAATCAGTCCGTCAGAGCAAGCCTTTTTTGGACATAAGCCTCATTTAACAACTATTTTTTGAACATCAAAATATTGTCAAGTGACCCCTTGACAGTATCTGCTCTCATGTAGTTTCACGTAAAAACACAAAAGAAAAGAAACTATGGATGCTGAACACACCTATTGCAGTGCTCCCCTCCATGAGCATTTTGTAGAGGATAGCATACTAATGGCCCAAGCCTAATAAGCAATGGGATTCCTAGGCAGCTAGCTAGGATGAAGTGTCATCTACTGCTAAAACTCACTTGCACTCTGGCCCAGCTGGTAAGTTTCTTCCTGCCACAGAGAGGCAGCTCTGAAGAGGCATGAACAGGCTTCCTTCATCGGTGCAGCTTGATGACTGTCCAAATGGTTTTTAAAAGAGAATGGGACAGTTCTCAACATATAGTCACTATTTTATCTGGAAATACCTGCCGAACTGGTGGATGGCGTTTAAAATAGTATTTCTTTTCCTAATAGTGGACGTGATCCAGGTTTTTGCAGCCTGCATTTCTAAAGGGAAAAATCTCAGCTTTTATGAAAAAAAGTACTAGGACACTAATCTGCATATTCTCTTTCAAGTCATCCCCAAAGGCATTAGTTAGTAGTGTAGCCAACCTGCAAGTACACTTAGCACATTATCCTTGAAAACTGCTGAGAAGCATTTAGGGCTTAACCCATCTGGTTACTCCATTAAAATGAGAAAACCAAGAGTGGGAGGAAACTTGATTTGAACTAATTTCCTAACACTTCAACCTGAATTACAGATTATTTAAACTACCTTTGAGGCTTTAATGTTCTTCAGCTCAGAGGCAAACACTAAACTTCTGAAATGCAGCAACCAAAAATGCAGTCTCTTATTGCACAGTCATGATCAGAAAATACTGTAGAATAACAGCCACAATTATGGACTTTACTCCAGAAGATGTAAGAACCCAAGCACCTCACCCTAAAAAGAAGATACATAAAACAGTTGCTGATACAATATGCACACCACCCTCCCATTTTTTACATCTCAACTTTCAAAGCTTTCTCTCAATGAGTCCTTGTTATCACATGTTTTAACAAGACACTCTCTTAGCACAGTGCTAGGTTTCACCATCCCAAGGCTAACTGAAAGCTTATCTTTTGCTTAGAGAGACTGAATATTCATCACTACATACATATTTCAGAGAAAAATAAGGGTTTTTTTCCTTTTCAGAGGTTGAACTCCTTTACTTCTTGTTCAGCAGAATATAAAGCTGTTCAGAAGCCACAGTCCAAATGAAATTGAAAACATTATGGTGAGAACAAAAGACAGGCAAAAAAACCTGCTTTCATTTACCTGCATGCACAAGCTTTCTGCAGTTATCACAGCTGCAAAAGAACCCAAACTATGGCTGTGTAGAGCAACTGGGATACAGTAGGGCTTACTAGCTCAAAAACACTGCTATAAAAACACAGATAAGCTGTGTTCAGGATAGATTTATTCACACATACTATGAACAAACCCACCCCCTAAGATGGCTAAGCCAGCTTGGATCTGCCTTGACTTGCTAATTTTAACTTAGCATTACCAGATATCAGCTGGCCTCATGAAGCATTATTTATTTGTCAGTGAACTTCCCTCCTCAATAAGCCTGATTCGTTTGGTTTTATTATAACAAGAGCCAAGAGATACTTATCAGTGTGCTCCAGCTAACAAAACCACCTCACATAGTTAGCTTTGGAGAAAACTATTTCTGCTTTTACAAGAAATTTAAGGATGACAGTGAAGACAGAGCAGTTTTGAAATGGTTTCTACTGAACTGGGCAATGAGACTGCTTGACTCTACAGACAAGCATGTAGCTTTTAAGTGCAGTAGTGCTGAAATATGAGCACTGTGTATATGGAAGCATCCTGTGTAGCTAGCCTACTCAATAGCCAGAATTAGGCATGGAGTAAGTTAAGGAAAAAGAAAAGTAGTAATCCATAAAACAGTGAACAATAAGCCTAGTAGCTGAAGAGTGGTCTGTTTCTACAACAAGCTCAATATTAATGTGATTGAATACCATGCAGGTTCTGATATGATCTCTGTGTCATGGTATGACAGCTATATCCAGTCCTCAATACGTCTGTGATGAAGCAAGTTTGATGCTGGAGCATTGAAATATCTAGGATAGGCAGCTGTCTGTGTTAATCTCAGAGAAAGCAGTATCATCATATTTGCTACAAGGAGTGACAGGGAATATTGTCCAGAGATGACTGTGACCCCTGGCAATTAGAAAGTGCAAGCTCATATACAAACCCTGTAACAATACAGAGTAACAATGATGTTCTCACAAGATCTAAAATTAATGCCACTACTGTAGGCATGAAAAAGTTACCACAGCACAGCCATTGGGGAATTACTAATTTTGTGACTCATTGCAGCAGAGAATCTTGTACATCAGCAGGGGGCTCTAGCTCTGCAGCTTTTCCTAACCTCTATTAAAGTTGTACATGGAATGGAAATAGTGGTGCTGACACAGGAGCTAGAACACTCGGAGCTGAAGGACTATCACACAGAGGCAGAGTTGATTGGCTGTATTCAGTGTGCCTGAAGCTGGCACCTGACAAGAACGAAGACTACCAAAGCAGAGATGTTTTCCCTTGAAAATGTCTCTGAAGTGAGCAATTGCAATTATGCATAAGTAAATTTAACAATAAATCAGCTTATGATAACTGTTCAAGATCAGCTGATTAAAAAATAATGGTATAAACTAAACTGTCCTTCAATGCTGTATGTAGAAATAACCTGGCCTTTGTGTCACCAAAATGGACTTGCATTTTTATTGTCCCAGAATTCCAACCACAAATTAAGTTTGCTAGCAAACTAGCATTATGCAAATGTTTGTGAAGATTCTTCATAGCACTTAACACACATTATGCTATATTGCATATCTATATTTCTTTGTATGTTGAAATACAAGTATCAGAAGATCTTGATAAAACAAAAGAAATAGTTATGGAAAAACAATTCAGACTTAGACTGGGACTTGAGCAGACACCTTTAAATATCACTCACTGAGAGTAACAGCTCAAATTTTAATTTAAAAAAAATGTTAGACTTGTGATGAGGCTCAATCAGGCCCTGTATGCAGCTGCTCACAATTATGTTAGGGATCAGCTTGCAAATCGTTTAACATGGCTCAGGCAACTCATTTTTAACTGTGGCCAATTAGTGTTGACAGCCTAGCTGCATTTCATTTAGCATATGGAAGTAGACGTATATGTTAAAATAAGGTTACTGAACTCTATTTAAAGAGGTTTTGCCCCATTTTTGGTGAGTAAACAAACAGCTGAAAAATGCTTTCAGCTTCTCTTTACTAAAGCCAGCCAGATAAGGATGCAGAGACAATGTACTACCAGAGTCCTTTGAAAAACCTCCACAGACTGTATGGGAAAGCCTTCTCCCCTATAGAATAACCAAAACCTTGTATATACATTCCAGAGGTGGAAGCTTTATAGAACTGTTTTCCATTTCACATGGAGTAACATTAGAATAACACATTTGCTATAAAATCAGACACAGTTTACAAGCCAGAAATTGTTCATATCTGCAGTATCACAGAGCTCAGGATTTATCCTTATGTGCATAATTTTTACTCTATGCTTAGCAGAATGTCAGCTACATGGAAAAAGAAGCTACTCTTCTAAAAACCCAACTTTACAATGAAACAATTTTGTGAACACCTTTGGGAGAATGGCAGAGGATCTGAATCAACTATTGATTGAATCAGGAAAGTATGAAAACTATGTAAGATGGCAGAAGCATCTTTGCTGACAAGTAAATCAGACCAATCTTGGACTAACTAAGTTTTGCCTGGATTTCCCTTTTTTTCTACTGACAATCTATCAATCTGATTGAGTTTTATCAGATTCCTCAAGAAGAAGTAAGGGTTGAAATAAGCATGGCTGCTTCTTTAGTTGATGTCCACTTGCTGCAGCCCATTACTAACAACTATTGTAGCACAAATATTTGCACTTATGATTAAAGTACCTGTTAAAATAATTAGGCATAATGTAAGTGAAGTTTCAATAAAAAAGAGGGAATGGCCTGAAGCTGCACCAGGGGACGTTTAGGTTGGATACTAGAAAAAGGTTTTTCACCCAGAGGGTGGCTGGGCACTGAAGAGTCTCCCCCAGGGAAGTGGTCACAGCTCCAGCCTGACAGAGTTCAAGGAGCATTTGGACAATGCTCTTGGGCACATGGTGTGACTCTGTGATAGCACTGCACAGGACCAGGAGTTGGACTCGATGATCCTTGCGAGTCCTTCCCACTCAGCTTATTTTGTGATTCTGTGAAATGTTTTTTATTTTTTTCTAAAAAGCCTGACCAGCCAAGAATTTGATTGATCATGTTCATTTTGCTCAAAAGTCTTATATCTTATTTTAATTAACAACTTGTCATGACTGCTATCAAACTAATTCTTACATATATAGGTAGTCTCCATTTTTATCTACAAAATGCAGATATTTATACCATGTGTCATCTGAATGCCAAAAGGTTACAGTATGTTTCCCATATATCCTTATGACATACAAATTACAAAAAAACCCCTCTAAAATGAAAATAAGGCATCCAAGTACATCAAAAACCGTGCTTAAATAGTATTTTCTATGCAACCTGTGCAGAAAAACAGAAATGATCCACAACTGATTGTCTACTTGAGATAATACCAACTTTGATAAAAATCCTTTTCCTATTTTGGTAATGAGTTGTCTCCTTGTAAAACATGGTATTACATTAAAAAAGCCTCTTTCCAAACACTTCTAAAAAGCTTGAACCATGATGCCCTCTTAAAAAACAAAAACAAGCAGACAACCAGCTCTATGCAATTAGTGCATTAACTAATGGTCTGCAGAGAAATATCAGACCAAAAAAATAGGAAAATATATGTTTCACATTTTGATAATCCATTTGAATCTCACTAGCTTTATCTACACTACATGTATTTTGGTGCTCCTTCTATTAGGCGAGTAACAATCAGACTGTCACTGTTTCTGGTCAGGATGATTTACAATTTAAGCATGACCAATACTGATTAAAAAAAAAGTTCATGTCTTCTGTAACTAAAAAACAAAAGAGAAAAGCAAGAAAAGCATAGCTGCTTTTTAAAACAGTTTCCATTTTTTCAGAGGAAGCTGAATTCTTCAAAGCAAAACAAACAAAGGCAGAAGCAAACTACTGATGGCCAGCTTCTTTTAAGTGCTCATCTTTCCCCTCTCCAATGCACTGTATCATTATCTTAATTCTATCCTGCTGATTCTCATCGCCAAGCTATTAAAAATAGTATTGGAAAACTTCACTCAGTTTTCTCTACTAATCAGATGAGATACAGGTGAAATAATTGCTGTAACATTATAATACACTAATGCTCAATTACTTCTCTATTATTTAACCATACTAGAGAAGGGTGAATGTCAAAATCCTAAAATAGGGGAGAAGCAGTAAAAATACTTTCCTTCTTATATAACCACTTTAAGCTATGTCCTTTAAAAAAAACACATTATATTTCTTGGTGCACCAGCCAGCCATCACCCCAGTAAGTCCTTCATGAAGACAAACCAGCAACCTGACTCCTAGCATTGCACCCTCACCATTTCTCTCCAGAAAACTCATCTCCCACAGAAAGAAAGCAAGCAACACATTTAGTCTTGCTGGGTAAAGCCATTTGGTAATAAGCACTCCACAGTGAAAACAAAAAGCCATCCAGAGCATGGGGGCCAGATGGGATGTGAGAGTCACCATGTGAAGGAAGGTGACAATAGGGCTGTCAGTAAGGAAACAGCACCAGGAAGCACCAATGGACTGAGACCACCCAATCTGAGTCTCCTCAGGCCTGCTTATATCACAAGATACTTTGGCAAATCCTTTTCATACAGTCTCCTACTGTCTTGATGAAGAGCAGCATGTTTACCTTTCCTACTTCTCAGTATGTGTACTTTCACTAATAGTTACTTCAAATGTTTTTACACGTTCACTTAGAGTGAAAACTGTCTAATAACTGCCAAGCAAGACCTCATCACTTACAAGGACCAAGGTGCCTCAATGACAATCACTAATAACAGCAAGTGTACACACACGCTCATTCTTTTAGCTTCAAAAAGAGGTACAATTTATAAGAAGCTAACCAAATTTAGCATCTGATCAGTTTATGACATAGTACATGCTAAGGTGTCAAACAAGAAAATCTGTATGCGAAATGTAGTTGTGGAAATTCAAAGAACTGTTAATGCGCAAGTTAATTGTCCAAGGGAGCCCAGGCAGCTATTATTTGCTCTAGAGACCACATCCTCCACATTAAATTAGTACTTTTTAACAAACCAAGAGGCTAACCACTTACTGAGATAATAGTTTTCACCAATTTGAAGGAGAAAAACACTCCCTCCTAATTCACTGCATGGTACAGTCACTAACTTGAAATAAAAAACAGAAATTAAGGGATAAATTTGCTTAGATAAAAGCAAAATGTAGAGTGACAAAATGTAAGAGCATAAGTGGCCTTATGTAAGAGCACAATGTTGCAATTTCAGTCTTTATATATAGCATATAAATTACAACTTAGTTAAAGGAAAAGAGTGTGCAGAATACATTCTAAATCAACAGAACTATGCTGATGCAAAAGTAGTTCATTAGGCAATTCCCACTAAAGAAAAATCTGTATACTTAAATGCACTGGTGCACAGAACATACCATTGCAATGTGGTGACTTTGCAGCTGCTGACCACATATCCCAACCAGATGGTAGGAATCTTTGCAGCTCCACTCACTGAAGTGAGAGATGGGAAAGCTAGACCTTGGACTGGTATCAGATTCACTCCCTCTCTTCCCCTGTCCCAAGTCCCAAACTGAGAGGAATTTAAACTAGGAAAATATTTTACCTTAGATGGCAGAGATGATGACACTTGACAAGATACAGATGCTACTTTCAAACACCGTGACCAAAACACAGTAACAAACACAAAAGCCTAAGCATCATACAACTGGTAAACTGTGTGTGCACAGCTGTTCCAGGATGTTAGTAATTCCAGGCCATCTTGGATGAGGAGGTAGTGAAAAACAATCAGAAATCTTCCTGCCTTACTGAACTTGTTTAATCTTCTTGCCTTACTGGAAGTTTCTTTTGAACTTCCTTCCCATCAGTGAAGCCCATACTGGGATCTGTTGAGGACTGGTCCTGGAAGTACTGACACACATGAGAACCTATGGCTGTCTGCCTTCTACTGTTACCATGGATGTAGCAGCAGCCAAGATATGAGCAATTGAGAGCAGGATCTTGAGCTCAGCTCAGGGTATTTTCTTTTTCCTTTATCACTGACATGTTATGAGGGAGCATCTTAGATTCTTACTATGCATTTCTACTATTTACATGGACTGGTGAATTAGAAAGCACCTGAAAAATAACATAAGGGAACTGTACTGACAGCCACAGCTCTAAAAGGAACAGATGTGAATAATCTGTAGCCAAAAGGAAGAGAGGAATGGAAACTCTTGACCTGGTTTACTTACTTCTTGGTTAAGTAATTTACTATACACAAGAATGTCAACCTAATTATGAAAGGGACACTTAAAAAAGGGAAAATCTTTATATAAAGCTGACTCACTTTTAAAAGAAGTTAGCACAATGCACAAGGCTAAAAATCACCTTTTGTGTCTGCAACAGGTACCACAAAGAAAGAATACATTTTACAGAAAAGCAAAGTCAAGGTCCATCAGGAAGCAATTAGTACGTAAAACTGCTTATTTATAACACACAGGACACAACACTTAGGATTAGGTCAACTTAACTAAGTAACCGTGCATGATACTATCCCCATCGTAAGGTTCTCTCCAAATATAATTTAGGAATACAAATTTAGCAGAAAATGATCCCTAATGAAAAGGAATTAGCAATCAGTTCTGAAGAAATAGGCTCACAAGATGATCCATGAGTAACCTCTGGGAATGAGAACTACATGGCATCCTGTACTGAGATAAACAGTTATGAAGACATGTACGTCTTCATGTGGTTCGTATGTCATCCCCTTCTTTTGCGCAACTTGCTTTAGCTAATAGATCTTATTTCTGGAAACAAGTAAGAGTCATCTGAAGCCTGGATTCCACTTCCTGTTTTTTCTCAGTAAACTACAGCAGATCCACACAACATTGTACTGACTGGTAGGTCAGGAATTTCCACCTAGCCCTGACAAAGGATGACAGTGCCACACAGTCAATCCCAAAGTGTGTAACAAAGGCTCCTGCAGGTGAACAACTCCCTTCAGGACAGGCTTCTGCAACAGTTACTTTCCAACACAGACACTGAAAGCAAAAGTAGGTAACTTTCCTGTAAAGTGATAGAACTGATCTTGAGAAAACAAAAGTCATCCTGGAACAGCTATTATGGACAAGAGGTTTCTAGTTAGTTGTTAACTGCATTTAAGTGTTTGGAAACCATTTCTTTAAAGATTTTTCTTTAGTGAAGATTCCAGCATACTAGATAAAATTCTATATAAAAAGCATTTTTATGGAATGATCTTTTTCATGTTATGTAGCAGATAACCAGTTATTTAGAAGTAAAAAATTATCCAGTCCTGTAAAAATGACTATAAACAAGCTAATTTGACCGGCAGTGTTGAATTCTGCTGTCCTTTACCGTTCTGTAACACAGACAAACAGCAACAATCAGCTGGAAAGCACCTGTGTCAGACTAGTACAGAAAAGGGGGAAAACATTCTCTCAACTGTGAGGCAGCAGCACCAGGAGGCTGCATATTTCCCAAGTAGGGATAGATTCCTTATGCACTTACTCTGATCTGGCAATTGCCTTTGAATGGCAATTCTACTACATTGAACACTCTTGTGCTTCCACTTCTCTAAAATTCTAACAGTCCTCCACGTCAGAGGGAAAGGAAGCTACCATTGGATCTCCCAGATCTTTGGCACTGAAAAAGATACAAAAGGCTAAGTGACCTTAAACTGCAACCCAATAGCTAAAATGCTATTCATTTCTTTTGATTTACTTGGTATCCATAGCACAACTACAACTGAAAAAATAAGATAAAACTCTACATAAGATCAAATTTTAATACAGATGCCTATTCATGGCAGTTCTTCCCAATGGAACAGTCAAACAGCTACAGCTTTTTTACCAGTACAAGTGACAAACACACTTTTAAATAGGTTAAGGAAGGAAAGGGATTTAGTCTCGGAATAGATCATAATTAAATTATCTTTATCAGCTTTCATTTTGATTCTTCTAACAAAACTCTCTCATATATAAACGACATGCAAATTCTGGATTGCCAGGGGCTGTGTAGCCTTTCACAGATTTTTGCAAAGAAAAAGCAACATTTTCTTTAGATGTTAACTGCCAAGTTATTTATTGCTACTTATACCCATAGAAACAGTATATATGAATGCTTGCATTTCCTATTTAATTTCATTGAAAAAAAATCCCAGTGCCTAAAGCTAAAAGACTCCTTTTGATCTTACCTGATTTTGTGAGAGAATTCGGTAGAAATACTGAGGATTTAAAGCAGTTTTGAAGCGTTAAATGCAGTGCTGCCTTCACTCTCATTCCCAGCTCTACCCATCTTCTGCCTGCTCCTGGCACTAGCACTCATGCAGCAGCAATGGTGGGTTATTTCAGGAAGCTGGAAATGATGAAGATTAACCTGGAAATGGATCTTTTCTGTCCCAACCAGCTCCCTGAGCTGGCTTGGCATAGGGTCCTATGATTACCAACAGTGGCTTGGGACAGGGACACAGCAGTTGAGCCTGGCATGGCTTACACTGCAGCAAAGCCCCGCTGGAACTTGCTTTTCCTCTCCTTGGAACACATACTCCTAACTCAAACAGCCTCAGTATGAGCACCCAAGTTGTGGAGCAAGAAGTCACTGCTGTGACCGGAACAGACTCCCTTGCTCTGCCCAGGCAGTCTGCAGTCAGCTGTAGTTCTTGTGCCTGCCATAGCCACTTGAACGGATACCAATGAAGCAAAAGTAGAAATTTCACATATCTTAGTGACAATCTGATTCCAGAAAGGTTCTTACCCTTTAACATGTTTTGATAAAGAATGAGGTGGGGGCAAACACCTTTCTCTGGAAGTTAAACCAGTCACAGTGTGACCAAAATGAACTGAGTCCCAACAAGCAAGGCTTACTAAGCTTATTTTCACTTTATTTGATAATGTTCCTGACAGCAGACTCTCTTGTGTACACTCCACGAAACTTTTATATTTTATAGAGTATGTTATCACACATCATCTCTGTTTCCTAAGTGTACTCCCATATAAGGCCATAAAATCCTGCTTTATTATTTGTGTTACATTTCTTCTACATGAACACAACACCTTTACTAAGGCGATGCTAGCAGTCCCAAGTTTTCCTTGCCTCTCTTTTACAGTCAGCTCCCAGGAGACAATGACCTGCTGGGACTACCACATCCAGTTCAACCTCCCTGACATATATCCTGTGTGCACCCTTCCTCCATGTCTCAACCCTAGTATTTGATCCTTGATAAAATCACATGGGGAAGCTAAAATACCAAGAAAATCCCACCCTGCTTCTGCACCAAACAAGCCCCAAACATACCCCCCCTACTGGTTCAGCTGCCCAAGGAACAGAGACTGGTGGAAGGGAAAACTTTTGGCAGCAACTGTAACCTCAAATCATACTCCTGGAACCAAAGCTAAGTCAACTATGAAAAAAAAAGAGTCACTGGAATTTGGGCTTCATTTGTTCTGAAGTTCACATAGTCTAGTTTCCAAGCACAATATGCTGCTTCAGCAAAAGCATAATTTAAAAACAAATAACTGTAAATTAAGATGTTTATATTTGTAGGAGAAGTAGAAAAGCTTTAATTTCTTTAGTCATAAATGTAGCAGCAGAGAGCGATCAATCACTAAATGAATGGTGCCAAAAGATTCAGACTTTTTAGAAGGTTTCCAAACAGTATCTTTAAAAACAGAACAATAAATACTTTATGCAGTGAGTCTGAATAACATGCACACTTCATTTTGACTCAGTGCACACATTGCATCAACAATTCATTAATATTTTTCAAAAGCCACATGATTAGAAAAAATGTTAGTACATAAAATCAGAAAGGCAACCCATAATACCAATTGTCTTTAAGTATCACTGATGATACAGATGGAAGGCACAGATGGATTCAGGGACTGGTATCATGACAAGAAGAAATACTATTTCTGGTAAAGTTTGAGATCAAATGGGCAAAACACTTCAGAACAAAAAGCAAAAGAAATCAAAAGTTGTCAACTCCAAGAGCTACCAGGTAAAGTTAAAAGCTTGAAGTCACCTGAAATTCAAAGGAGGTCATCACAGCAGTTGAAAGTTATCGGACATTTCCCTAGAATACCAGTATAAAGTTCTTCCAAAAGCCCATCTCGAATTTACCCTGTACTGTATATATAAAATCTTTCTTTTGTTGGTGAAAGATGCAGTTCCTTTCTCACACTTTTATTACATTTCCTGAAGATAACTCAAAGCCTGTTACAGCTAGAACCTTGGAATGAGTTTAATCACAAGAACATGGCAAGTTATATGTTCCTGTCCCCACCGCAGTGAACTATGTAAGCTTGAAGATGCATTCAAGCTCCAGGGTCAATAGATTTTATAGTGAAGTCACAGAGGATAAATTCATGAAAACATGGTGCAGTGATAGGTAATTTTCTTCTATGCATCATTTAATATTATGTAAGCTGGCGGCTCATTTGAAAAAAGCGCATAGAACTATAAACAAAAAGTGAGCAGCTAGAGGTTCACAATGAATTGCAATAATGTGCTTTTGCATGAAAGATGTGCAGTTCTCTCTGCAACAGAAAGTTCCCTTCATCTGTAAAACAATTATAGTTATGACTTAACAACACTGCAATTACATGTCTATGGATAATGAGGCTCTATGCTCTAGTCTGTCTCCCTGATCTTCCATACAGCCTGTGCCTTTTACATCTGCAGACCTCTCTTCTCCCATCCCACCACTGACTTTTGTCCAGATTATTTTGAGATTTACTGTAAAAAAACCCCAGAGCAAAACTTCTCTGAAGTGACACGTGGCAAAGCTATCCACAGAGCAGCTCCAATAACACGTTAAACGTGAACAGCCTATATTTCTACTTTAAAGGTCTACTTACATACCTGTTCTGCTTTGCAGAACAGAACTCCATTTTAGCCTGAACCATACTTTTGTCTGCTGGGGCTTTTATTTAGAGTTACTGTAGTGGCATACAAGGTCAGTTCATACACATGCAAAATTTAACAGAAGTTAAAACTTATGTTCGAAATCTGTCAGAATCAGTTATGCTCACCTCTTTATCCATACTCTCTAAATCCTCTTTACATAGAGTGTACAGGGGCATTGTTTCAGACATACTTGGCTGGCGTTTCCTCTTAGATGGACCAGGCTGCTCTTCATTTTCACTTACTGGTAGGTCTTCTTCAAACATCTGCTGTTGATGTGGCTGAACAACTCTGAAAAAATTCAGGGGTCTCACATAAGAAATATTTACTTGATTCAGAGCTACAAATAAAACCCTATAAACAATTTATGAGTGCCCCATATCTACGACTTCGCTTAATAAAACTCTGTGTTCATCAACAGGTTGGTCAAGTCTCCCGATTAATGCTTTTATTTTCAGTCTGACAGCTTAAGTTTTTATTCTACCTTTGACAAGGAACTCACTCTCTTGCCTTTGCACTGTTCTTTTAAGTAACCATCAAACCTTTCTTGTTGCCAGGAGCTTCAGTAGTTGTAGAAGTGTTGCTTTTAAAACACATTAATGTTCCTGCACAAGTGGAGTTTCTCCATCACTTGACACATTTATCATTCTGAAAGCAATGCCTACGTTCTAATGCATTTCTCCTGATCTATGCTAGGCTTTTAATTTTGAGTCTCTAAGCATACCCTTCTATTTCTTAACCTTACAGACAAGAGTTCTGCATGTAGAAAGTGCACTTCTGCAGTGTCAGCCTTTAGACATTTCCCACACGCTAAGCCTGGACAAGATGCAAACCAGGCAATATTTCTTTTAGGCTAGTCTATTGAAATATGACAGCTTTTTCTTTTAGTCTGTATTCTATCACATTGTTAATTGCTGTACTTAATTCAAACATGCAGGTACAAAAAAGATTATCAAATTATTCATTAAAATGATAAAATAATCATAGCTTCATGGGAATTGCTTTATGATAGTAATAAAAAGATAGACTACACGTAGAACAACAGCAGGAGACTTCTACCTTCCTTGGGTAAATTTTTCTGTGACTATTACTTAAGTACTAAAGACTTGTAGAAGCTAAAATTACTATACAATACAGATTAGCTACAAGTACTGGTCTTAGTACTTAGCCTCCTGGAACAAATTATAGCGGCCTAGCACCACCCAGAATCCAGTTCAAAAGTCATAAAGCTCATGAGTCACAAATTATTTATGTTACCATAAGACTGCATTTGGAGAATGACTACCACAACCAGGTATAAAAGTGACTGTATTTGAAATCACAAGCAGTTTCAAGCTGCATCTACTAGGTGAGAGACCATCAACCTGTTTCAGAGAGTGACCGTGACTGAAAAAGGGTACAGTGTATAGTTTCAAGCTGCATCTACGAGGTGAGAGACCATCAACCTGTTTCTGAGAGTGACCGTGACTGAAAAAGGGTACAGTGTAGTCTCTGCTCAGCAGAGTTTCTATGCAGAATGGCTAATTTTCATCAAGCCGGGATTTACAAGAAACAGCTTTAGACCAAGAGTCCCCCACAAAAAACCGCCACTAATAACTTATGCAAATCCAGTCAGTCATAGGTAAGGTTCTACAAAATTGTTTCTCCTTTTGTGACCTTGATAACTTCTTAAGAAGGTTATCTAAATATCAAGGGTTTTTTTACCTCAGTACTTAAAATTCCAGAATGTATGAAATCTGAAAGCCATACAAACCTGTCAATTTTGCTCATTTTGAGAGCTTGTATTTCCCAAATACACACTTCTCTTCTCAGATCCCATTGATATGTGCAGGAAATTTGCATTCTTCTTTTGAATGGGAGGCAATGAAGGAAAAGAGCCAAGGCATTGCCATGCTACCCAGATCTGCACTATCTGCTGCAGAAGACCCCCATCAGCACAGCACAACTCAGCAGCACAGCAGACACATGCCCCTTTGTGGTCTCTTATTTCTGTATAGCGGAATTTCTTGTGAAGCTAAAACAATTTGGATGCTGTGGAAATGAACTAATCAAACTATTTTTTTGCTAGGGTTTCTCACCACTGCTAAGTTTTTGGGTTGGGTGATTTTTTCTCCCCTCTACTACATTTTCTGTTTTAAAGACCACACTATTTTCTTTTGCTATTAAATTCTCTCAAACAGTAATTTTCATAGATAGATGATGAAAATAATACAGAATTCCACTATATTCTCCAAAAAGTTCTTTTAAATTATGATTTCCATGCCTTTTTAATAGGTAACCTAGGCAGGAAAAGCAGTGATGCCATTTACATTCTTAGCAAAACAGAGAATGGCAAAAAAGAAGCCATAGACATCACATACAACTTTAATAGACACAACTCTATTAAAAATATGACAATCTTGACCATCCCAAGAATTACAGAGAAGTTATATGTAGCAGGGCAGCCAAGCAGATTTTCTTAAGACTAGAAATAAATCGAGCATATTTTTAAAGAACACATTATCATATGGTTGACGAGAATGTCTCCTTTTGCACAAGAGAGTGTGAGATCATACTTGACTACATTACATACAAATATTAACTGTAAAATAACTGTATTAATAGCTTCTAAAGGCTTCTGCTTTTCCCAGTATTTTCCCACTGCTACTAGATAAGAAACACTGGGCCTTCCCATGAAACATTCCAAAAGCAATGTGAAACAAAGTCTTTAAGGTTTGTAAGACATTTTTGTTTTGTTAAAAATATTTTTTAGGCTTTTACATTTTCAGCTGCTTGTAAAGTTCAATAAAAATTAAAGACATAAAAAGGCAGGAATTTGCATTTATTTCTAATCAAATGAGATTCATGAGTACTTCTTAAAAAATAACACCATATTCAACCCTGCAGAGGTTGGTTGGTGCTTGCCAGTCTTACATGCACAAGGACATATATGTGCAGAGTGGATTCACCATTTGTGCAGGTAACAAGCACTTTCCTTGATACAACATCAGGGTAAAAGCTAAAATAACATTATCATCATGAAAGTGTTAAAAATACTAAAATTTCAGTCACATGTTCAATTTGGCACTTCATATTTTTGTTATCATAACAAGATTGATAACATTAAGTAGGAAATGTTGTAAGTTAAAGTAATTTATTCAAATCTTCAAGTATGGCTTCAGCCACCAACATCTTGACACACCTCTTCAAACCAAGCATTCGGTGCATCTTAGCATTATTTTAAACCAGGGTGCCACTTTTAACTTCTCACATGTAAATGACACCCATATTTTAAGCCTTGCCTCATCTGTTAGTGTATTACTAGTGTTCACTAAAATGTAACTTGCAGTATAACTTTTTTCTTTATTCTAGTCCAAGCTGTCATTAGCTTTTGCATTAGTTTGAACAACACTACATTACACACATCTCATGACCCGTTACAACTTTAGTGTTTACTGCAATGTTTGTAGAATATTGCTTCTGTATGAAATGCAAATTGTTGAGATACATAAGGCATGTCAAAGCTCTGAAAAGCAGGTTATTTTTAGAGAGGAATCCCTCCTGTTCTCAGACAGAGAAGAGCTGCTGGCCACCAGCAGCCCCTGAGCAGCATTGCATTCCCTTTCCTTCTTCTACAGCTGCAAACTTTTTGTCACCCTCCACTTGGGCTGCAACAGCCATGACAAAAAAGAAGCTACTCAAGTCTCAGAGCTGAGCACAATAGCAAGACCTGTCACTTGAAATGTTGACTACATTAACTGAACCATCTGTAATTCACTGGTGACAGTTTCACTGCAAATTGCATGTACATATTTAAATTAATTATATCCTATTTTAAACTATGTTTCAAGTTGAATCCCAGAAATAAACCAAAAATGTTGAAATCCAACACAGTGAGAACTGAAACAGTTCTTATGAAATGGTATTCAGATAACTTGAAGCCCTTTGGAATTACCAGCCCTGCAAGGAAGACGTTCTCTCAAGCACAAGGACACCTATTCTTAGACTAAGAGACCAAGAACCATTGCTATGCCATGTGCAGCTACCACGTCCCCAAGGGCTTCCACTCACAGCAGTCCAATTCTGTTTCCCACTATCTGAAATGCAGAATCAGATGAAGATTTGAGAAACTATCAAAGAGGATTATTGGAGGCTTCGACTACACCCACGCACAACAGAAGCAGCTGTGAGTGCCAACAACTTTGCTTAAATTCAATGGTTTAGTTACAAATACTCCCCTCTTTCTGTAGAATGTGAACAAGGGAGCACATTAAGTCTGTCAGGACACAAAATACATTGTCCTCTACCAGTAAACTGCTGCACTAATGTAGTTTTCTCTTAAGACAAGTATTATATCAAATTTTAAAGTGGATGTGAAGCTTTATAAAAAAGTTATCACTGATGTATGCATTAAGACAAAGCATACACTACTGCCTCAGCTTTTCTTCATTCAAGAAGACATAGCAAAGCTGTTTCGATTTGGCTTTTTGTTACTTGTTCACAGCCTTCCTGCTCTGCCTGCACTGTGGTATTTAAACATTGCCTTGCTTTTCTCTTAGACTTCGCCAAAACACTCCTCAGGATCTCAACAGAAGAAGGTAGAACTGCTCTGGGGAATAGAAATGTGCCCCGATTAAGAGATTAGCACTTACAGGTCACCAACTTCACTGCTAGAACCAAATCAACAGGAAATGAGAATGAAAACAATTTTTCTCAGCGTAAGACCTTATGCTCATCTCTTTTCTTACAGCTGCTTAGTTGTGGGGTGAAGTTGCAGCACGGAGTAATTGCATTCACAGTTTTAGATGAAAACATCTCAATTCTGAGCACTGACAGTCACAAAAAAACCCACTGAAGTGAAATAAAAGGAGTAGAAAGGAGACACAGCCTCACTCTACCCTCAAAACCTGTCTGAAGCTCTATGAAACTCAGAGGACAGTTAAAGTACATTTCTCTC
Source organism: Corvus brachyrhynchos (assembly GCF_000691975.1). NCBI lineage: Eukaryota > Metazoa > Chordata > Aves > Passeriformes > Corvidae > Corvus > Corvus brachyrhynchos. The sequence goes on from NW_008238960.1 coordinate 1,380,661, forward strand.
CTTTTCAATAAGATACTCAAGAAGCACCTCAGCATTTAGGAAAAATAGGCTTAGGTGTGGACAAACTCTTCATCAAGTTGTTGACAAAGGTAGGGAAACCATTAAAACCTATTCTTTTGAAAGCATCCAATGATGCATTAATATCAACATAACCCATCACACTGAAGCATCTTACAAATGTTGTGACAATTACATATAGGTACAACTTTCCCAGCTTTATTTCTAGAAAAATTCCTTTCCACAGTAACTGACCAAAAAACCCAAAAGCTTTTCAGCTCCTCTCTAGATACACGCTGTGCCTTGATTATATAAAGTTTCTAACGCTCATTTACCACGTCACAGTAAACTAAAACAGACTTTAAAAGACACAGTTAAGAAGGAACTGAAAACAGGACATCTTCACGAACAAGAGAAACTCAAAAAACCTGTGTTGACAGCAACAGGAAAGCTGAAATAAGAAAAAGGCTACAAACAGATAATAACTGAAAAAAACCAGGTTGAAATATTTAACAACATGAAGATAGTGGAAACATAATAAGCTACACTACTATCCTAAATCTTTACAAGTGATAACACTGCTGAAGTGGCAGGGAAGGAAGAAGAAAGGTAGAAAACTGTGTGCATTTTTAGGTGTGATTTACATCTCTTAAAAACTGAATTGCTTTGTAATAACTGCTATACTCTGATCGCATTGTACAAGGGAATGCTGATCACACTTCACAAAGAAAAGCTTTGACTTTAACTGGATACTTCTTTACCACTGGAATCAACAAGCCTTCCAGAAAGTCAGATCTTTTATTTAGATAATTGGGGATGAATTCTAGATATTTTAGGCATCCTAACGAGACAAGGGGTGTTTTTGCAGCTTTACACGAATTTTGACGAAGTCCAGATGCTAACCTTTGTACTTCAAAAAGTAGTCTGTCTCTTCCTCCTCCTGAATTATTGTCTTGACTAAATGATCTAAGAATTAGTAACAAGCACTCAGCCATATGGCCTTATTTCACAATGCTCAGTCAGCTACACACCTCTTCCATCACTTCTGATATTCCTCAAAAACAAAGTTAATGCCCCTTTTGAAGGAATTAGGTGAAGAGGAAAATTTTATATACAAGAGCCAAATGCTATCAGGTATATTTCATAAACAAAAAACAATCCAGTATTCTAAGACCTACTAAGAAACATCAAGCTGCCTCACTTCAGAGATCAGTCAGTGTAACATTCTTTAGAATACACAAAAACTACACGCTGAATTTCTTTGGTTTGAGGTTTCCAGTTGCACTTCGGTGAGGCACAAAAAGCATCTGGAATCATAGCATCCTGTCTTCACTTCAGCTGATTATTCACTTGCGCTCATTTCCTTTTTTAGAAAGCAAACAACATAAGTAAAGCAAAAATGACAATTTGATCAAATGAAGGGATAATGACAGTAAGATTTACTACAGAATCTAAAAACGTAGATAAATGTGACTCTTAGCTATGCTTTAGGTACCTGAAGGATGAGTGTTCACCGTGGACTGGCAAGGTGATGGGAGGAGCTGGAGACTGGATGTACATTGACTGCCCAGACGTCTGTGTGCCTTTCCTGATCAGCTTTCCAGTGTTAGGATCATAAAGTCGAACTTCAGGACCAGGTTGAGACTTCGGATGGATGGGTGTTGGATGAAACAGAGCTGTCTGAAATGTGCTGGGTGTATCAGGAAATGTGGCCGGGCTATTTTCTCTGTTAAGACAAAGTTCAGAAAAAAATTGCATTAGAAATTTAAATGAGCTATCTAACCAGAACGTAAAAAATGAGCATTCCATTTTTTTCTAAAGCAGAAGAGGGAAATGGTTTGGAAAATCTCTACAGAAACATTTCTTCACCTCATTAAAGTCTCACTGAATTTAAAAGAGAAAACTGCAAATACAAGATACCAACATATTTAAATTATTAAGATATGAATTAGTGTGCCTTAAAAATTGTCTAAACATATAAAGTTACTGAAATAGCTTTCAGGTAGTAACAGCAACCCAATTAGCATAGCATGATAATCTGCATATATGCAACAAAGAGAAAAGCAGGCTATTGTATCAATCTTTGTATTTGCTCTCCAAACTAGCTCTGAGAGAAAATAAACATGTAGTATTAATTTGCAAGTCATCCTAACTAATTTTTTAAAATACTAAGCTGCCTATGATCACCCTGCTGCATTTGAAAAACATAACTTTAGAAGTGTCAGCAGAAACATTCAGAGATTAGTCTGCAGGAATCACCATTATGGCATACTATCCAATTATGATGAAGAGCCACAAAAAAAAAAGGCAAGGAAATTAATTTTTAAAAATAATCAAATAAAACAGCATGTTATGCTCCATGAAAGCTGTGTTATGCTAAAAAAAGATCCAATTAACTTGTTACAAATATTAGAAGTGACACAAAACTGGGGTTTTTACCAGATGCTTTTATGGACGTTTCTGAAGTAGTCTTGTAGCAATAACATGGTAAACCAATTCCAAGTTTACCTACTCTTTTCTTGCTATCTTGAGTTCATTTTACATGCAAATATTTGCTCAGACTTCATCCCTCCCCTAGTTTATAAGTACTCTGGACCCATAACCATTATTTCAAGCAGCTTCATTAAGGAGAAAATCTTTTCCAAAGTTGCTGCACATACAGGATTAAAGTAAAAGTACTTGCATTAAGATAGATACCTTACTGACTGAAGCCTGGGTGGGGGGGCAGTATGAAGCTAAGATATACTGCATTTGAAACACAGAAGAAGGAAAAATTTTCATGTTTCAGTAAAATGGAAGAGTAAATTAGTAGAGGGAGGAAAACTAACATTCATCTAGACAAAAAACAACGCTTACAAGCCACTGTCCAGGTTTCTACTACAAACTTTGCAGTGTCAGGTCTCTGAGACAAATTAAGCATCCCATGCAAATATTCCAAAGTTTGATTAAAAACCATCTGATAGTACTTTTTAAAGACTAAGTATTTTAGTCAAGCCATAAGCAGGCTACATGTCTTTTCCTAACTTATAGGGATCCCATGTCTCAACCTAGCGTCCCATTTGATAAATGCCCTCACTTCCACATGTTTCTTCTTTTGGTGTCTTCAAGGCCTTACACACACATGTTCTGCCCTCAAAGGACATCTTGCAAGTAGAAAGTAGATCGCTAGCATTGCCAATCACACCAGAATCAGTTTAATACAGAAACCCCAATATGGTGGGCTCCTTCCTGTCTAGACATGGAAGAGAAGATCCTCTCTTAGGCTTGCAAGATGTCAAACAAGTAAGTCAAGAAGCAGAAGCTGGCTTGACAGTACCTTGTCATGAGTTACTTTAGCCATGCCACTATCCTGAAGGGGACTGTTTCTGATAGCCCTCTGACTTCCTCTTTGCTAATAATGTTTTTGGCTGTCTCTTCTATTTACTGTCACCCTAGCGCACTAATTATTTTTTACCTTTTCTCTTTCAGCACTTTCTTATCATCCTGAAACCACCTCTCACTACTTCCTTTCTTCCCGTTCTTGCTCCTATCTTCATGCCATCCAATTCTTCTTAGAATTTTCTATGGTATTTTCTGTTTCTCTTTCTCGTCACTACCAAATTTCACAAAAAAAAATGCCATACTTTACCAATTCTTCATGTAGTAGAATAATGTGCATTTTTTGGTGGCATGAATGATCCTGCGCCTTGATGACACTCCCTATGTTAGCTTACAGATGAACTGAAAAAGGCAACTTCTCCAAATTAAAAGAGCTAACAACAGTAACTGCTAAAGAAAGAAATGTTACCACAAGTTTTCTCCTCACTGTGCTAGTTACTGAACTGTATCCTGATCCCTTGACAGTCTTCAATTTAAGCAGAAGAGAAATGGACAAAAATGGGGAGTTCTTTCATAAAATCCGTAAGAATTGCTATAAATAACTATTGTGAACTTGTCAGAAACCAATTTATTAACAAATCAGCATCACTGTATGAACAACCTATTTTCATGGCCCCTATTCCCTCAGGTTAGCACTTACCTGTGTGTTTTGATGTAGTCA
>NW_008238960.1:1384709-1393945 GCF_000691975.1 Corvus brachyrhynchos
GAAAGAGCTGCTCCTCAACCTTGTCCCAGCGCTCCAGGCAGCTCCACAGCCAATCAGGGTTCACAACGTGGAGGTCCTTGCAGTCCTGAGCTTGCCGAACTTTTTCTGTGCCTATTACAGTCAAACATAACATAACAGTGTTCCCAGAAACACAGAAGATAAACCAGTGTGTAGTTAAAACTAAGAACATTTTGTGACCAATTGTACAGGGAAAAAAACGCAACACTCCTCCCCAACCCAACAAAACAGTCACAACTAATAAAAGTGAGAATCTAAGTAAGATGCAGTACCTCAGCCTCAAGGTGGATGAACGTAACTTTCTGAAGAACTGGCACCATGGAAGTAGTCCACTAAGATTTATACAGAAAATCCCTGCATCTTCTCTGCGTGTTAGCCCAACAAACAATACAACTTTTGTATTATATCTCCTTCACTTATATTTGTTAGCAGTCTAACAAGAAGCAGCTTTTCAATGCTGTTGAAGCCTGGCTAACTTATCATACCAGCTTTTTTACACATGGTCCCCTGCTCATACAGCGTGCTACCTTTTAACAGGCTGTCACCCACTCAACCTCCATCTGCCAGAAGTGGAGGCAGAGCAGACAGAAGTCCTTTGTGCCAAAACAGGAACAAAGAATGTGAAGTTAAACATGGAAGGCTAGCATGCAGTCCAGGTGAAACTAACAACAGTGCAGCTTGCAAGAGGTGAACTCAAATTCTGCTCTCTGGGGATGCCAGAACAAGAGAGAAACTCAGTAAAGTTGCTATAAATCTACCAAAAAGCACAAAAATCAGTGCTGTAGTTTAATCCCAGCCGCTCGTTGACTCCTCCAACCAACTCTCTCCAACCAGTGGGATGGGGAGGAAAATCAGGGAAAAAACATTAATCCTAGTGAGTTAACAACAACTAATGAAACAAAGTAAAATATAATAATACTAATAATATGAGCCCTTGTCTGTTTTCACACATGTGAAAACAATGAAGCCCCCAGAAAAAAAAAAAATTAAAAAATCAAGTTTCTGAACAAATCTGACAAGGAATCAAGAATGGTAAATTAATTTGACATTTTCATCACAATTCCCTGGAGTTTCATCTTCATCACTGTCATTTAACAACATGATTTTTTACCTGTTTCAATTAAGATGAGTATCTTGAAGTACCCATATTTCTTCACATAATTTGAAGATGAGACAAAGCAGCTAATCTCAAATACTTAATGCACTTTGTACAACTTGAACTACAATCCACTGGGATAGACAGATGAACTGAAATGCACTTGAGGATTGACCTAACTAGTTGGTTAGACGGCTCAGTTTAAGACATCTGTAAATTTAAAAGACTAAATAAACAGAAAGGGCAGGAGATAACTGCCCTTTACCAAACTGCTGAAAGCTTCTGTTTCCCTACCTTTCATCCCCCAAATCCAATGGAATACAGTAGGGCTACATTTTTCTCTAGATACACATGCTTTTTCAATTTAGATTAAAAGAAAAAACAATGTTGTGTGCACAAATATATTTCTTCTTTTTTCAGCTGTAAATGCAAGCAATTGCACAGTTCAGGATGTAAGAGCTGTACATACAAAGCTTTACTCCACACTAGTATCATTGCAAAAAAAAAAAAAAGTTAATTTAACAACCCAAGATAAACACAAACACAAAAATAAGTATTTCAAGATACAGCCCTGTCCAAACCTCTAATGATCTGGACATGTAATATTTTAATTTTTGCCATGAAATAAAAATAAAACCATTGTCCAACAAAGATTTAGTGAAAACAATTTTAGAACTGCAACTGTTAAACCCAGCACACCTTTGCAGTTCAAGAGGTTTTAACATAAAACCCTAATGAGAGAGGTCAATGCACTCCCTGAAATCATACATGACCTGATTTAAGAAATCTGTTTTCCAATTAATTATCAGTTACAAAAGCAACTGAGAGAAATTTCATACAACAGTTGCTGGAAATGAGCCAGTTTACAGTGCCAGAAGGAGCTTTGACTAGAGGTACTATTAATATTTAATTAACCTCAGTAGGAATTGTAGAAATACCTGCAGTTAGAAACAGTTATGTATAAAGCTGTATTTAATTTCTACACAGGGTATATTTCAGAGGAAATAAAGCAAAGGTTCTGAAGGAGAATCAATTTAAGAGATCTGGGAGAAAAAAGATTGAAGAAGTTAAAGACTTGGCTTGGACATTACTTTCTTTTGAGAATAAGGGAGAAAAGCAATGATGACATAAGAAAGACAGGTAAGAAGACAGCTGTTACAAAGAGGATGCTAAAATCAGGTTCATAACCATAGGAGTTTCAAGGCAAAAAAAAAAGCAACAAGAGCAAGAAGTCTCGTAGAAGTTTAGATACCTGTGCCTGGTATTAGATACTGAATCAAATATCAGACAGCTGGCAATACTGTCCTGCACATAACAGCTCTGGAGCTGACTGAATGCAATATACAGTAGCACACACAACAGTTAACCAGAGCTGGTGATGTGGTTGGACAGATGGGACTACGCTGCTCCTTTTGGACTTCATCAGGGGAAACCTGGACAAAACCATAAAACTGCACCATCACCTCATGTTAAATCTGTGAAATTACATGAGAAGATGGCTTCCTCCAACTGTTTTTCAAACTCATGTTTCTGCACTGATGTCAGGTGTTTCATCTTGATGCCCCTTCCTCCTCACCCCCACATTCTGCATCCACATACGTCTGATTGTTTTATAGTGGATGTATGCTGAGGAGCTATGTAAATTTTTCTTCTAGTCAACAGGGTTATAACAGAAAACTTAAACATGGAAGCCAAAATGGCACGATTTTGTATGAAGTTGCTACTGGAACTAGGTGGTCTTTACAGCCCAAATGTTCTAGGATTCTATGAAAGTTGGTGACACAAACCCACCTCCCAGGAGTCAAAAGTCTTACCTTTCTCACCTCCACAACATCCAAAGCTTTCTGCATCCTCCCCATTTCTAAAGTGCCTATTGCACACTCCAGCACACTGAAAGCTGCATGAGGGAACACAACTGTGTACTCTTGGGGAGTGCTTCCTATTTCTAGCTGACATATTGACAAATCAAGATTTCACATGTATGATGTACTTAAAGCAAGATTTGGTGAAACACCAAATTTAACCAGGAGAAGAAATAGCATTGTGATACTTAATGTGCTTGCCTTCTCCTCTCCCTTTCCCCACTGTAACTTCTCCTTTTCGAATTAGGCTTATTAAGACAGAACAGCAGAAAGATTTTAATCCAAGCAACAGTACTTCTGATGCAACTAAAAACATCTGAATTACCCAGCTGAGCTGAAAACCACTTAGAGAAAAACTGATTTTCCAGACTACTTTTTTGCATTATTGTCATCTAATCACCTTTCCTTACTTCAAATTCTAAAGTTGTTCCAAAAAGTTAAAAAGGCACAGAAGATTTTCCACATGAAGCAACTGGGGCCCAAATCCATCACATCTACTCTCTGATGGATACAGTCTGAAACAGATAATATCAGAAAATGTTATTTTCAAAGCCGAGGAAGGGGCTCATCAATTCTACTTCTGCACTTGTTGAAAACACTGCTCAACCGACTGTGGCCTCTGATTCATTCTCAGCCATGAGAAATTCTGTGTGTGTACTCAAGGCTGTGCCATGACTAACCAAAGCACACGACAGGAAGAGACCACCAGCGGCACTTGCAGAACTCTCTCCTGATTCCAACACACCAAAATCTACATACCCTTATGGTAGTTTACAACCAGGCCGCCAGACATTGCTTGGAAAACCTGATCACTAGAAGTTTATTTCTCCTCAGATGGTCTTTACGTACAGATTTTGATTTACAATCAAATCCTGAAGCTCTTCTGCAAGAAGTCCAGCCTAAGACAAGTGATGGATGTGCTGTTCTGAGGCTATGCCTAAAGTTCAGGTTTAACTCTGCACTGTGCTTTAGCAACAAAAGCAAGAGGCTTATCTGGTCAGTGGCCAAGTTTAGAGCAACGCTTAACTGGATTTTTTTTTAAAGACACAGCCCTTGAACATATTTTTCAAGAAAAAATGCTGTTGACACATCACAGGTGTAGGAAATACCATGGACTCAAATACATTTTGAAAAATAAAAGAAAATTTCAGGGCCAAAACGGATGTATTTTTATTCCTATCACACTACAATAATTTTTGAGAGATATGAACAGCTTTATCCCCCAGAAAAAACTCCATACAGAAATCAATTACAGTGTTTTTCATCTGTTCAGGAAGGAACATAACAAGGTTTATGAAATAGTGTGATAACTGCTTAGCCAAGTGTGTACACAGCTATAACAACTCATCCTACAGTGCAGTTTACTGATGCTTAAAGCAAACAGCAGATGTTTCAAAAACTGAAGCAAGATTTATGCAGCACATAGACAAGTGGAAAGGACTATGGGGTAGCCTTTTCTCAGTCACTCAGATTTATGAAAGCTGATTACATGATGCAAAAGTCCTGTATTTTCCAGTAATCCAGGCAGATAATATTTTCTGTGCTATGTAATGAAAAAAGTTCCAGTTTTTTACAAGAATAAAGAGTTATTTTATTTCAGAATTCAGAGTACCTGTGTCTACAGGGAAATAAGCTGCCTATCTGCAGAGACAGATACAAGTAGATATAAGAATAAAAGAAATTAAAATTATTTACTCTAATAAGCTGGGAAGAATGCTGTAAAAACAACCTAAAATGGTTTTCAGTAGTTGTTCATTTCAATGCACCAAGTTATGATGATGTCACTCTGCAGGGGAATCCCCATCACTTCAAGACCTAAGGGGTAACTATTTCACACTGACTTCTCCCATTTTACATCCTCTGCCAAATTCTTCCTTTGCCTTCAAAATGAGAAAGCTAATAGTAATTATTCCCCAAACACTGCTGCAGATTAAGTATATGCCATTCCTTACATCTCAGCTAATGCAAAGTAAACATACACATTTAGCTGCTTGTTAAGAGTCCCAAGTCCGCCACTGCTAGTAGTGTCACCCAGAAAGACTGAACTAACTTTTCACAAGCACATTAAAAAAAGAAAAAAAGATAAATGTATAGATAACAACGTTGCCTGGTCTCACCTCATTGACTTCTGAAAAAAACTCAAGAAGGGACATGCTTTTGTTTCCCCTTTTCACCAGCAACTAGACATCAAGCAGGCTTCAGATGTTTGCCATGGGAGCCAGAGACACAATATTTGTATGGCTTACTGTCAGCAAGAGGCTTGTAAGAATTTGCTCTCTAACCATGCAAGAATCACTATGAAAATCACATTGACAGATGAATTATCACAAATCCAGCTGTGACAGAACAAAATTTATATCCTTAAAATCTCTGATTAAGAAGTTTTTCGTGAAATTAGAACGATGCAGCATAACTACACCCACCTAACCAGAGGTGAGTATAATAGTCTCCAGTTGAAAAAAAACCAAAACCCCATCACAAAACCAGAACCAGTCAATCCACAAGGATCTTACAAAGAGTTATTGGAGAATATAGTTTTTCTCACTTGAAATCCCTCTATTTCATTGCCATTGCTACAGAAATAATTATTAAGTGATGATTAAAGATGACAACAGAATTGCCCATTAGGCAGAAATGATTGCAAATTTACCTCATCTAGAATTAGTGCAATATGCAATTTAATAAAAAAAAAAAAAAGGTGAAAACAGTTTTTCATATTCAGATGTACTTTAGTGTATGATTCACTAAAAACGTGCAGGTGGCAAGTAATTTACCTATAAAAATAGAACACAAGGATGCATAGATGCATCTACATAAACACACAACCCTCAAACTGTACATTCCAAAAACAAACTAAAAAGTCTACTGTTTCTCATTATCATATGATGTGTACCTTAATATGTTTCTCAACACTTTTAACTCCAGAGAAATGTGTATGTTTGGGAGGGTCTCATTTACATTCATCCTATCAATTTTACCCCATCACACAATAATAGTTGCATCTGATGTATAACTACATTCAGAAGTCATCTAGTTTAAGATAAATAAAGCAACTTTCAAATGAAGCATTTTAAGATTTGAAACTGGAAAAACATCTCATATTGACAACTATTATGTCTCCAATGAAGTATGATGAACTTGCATAATTCCTTGCTGAAATAAGTATTATTATTCGCGAAGTTTTAAAACAGCTGTTCAGCAACTGTAGTAAAACAACAGAGTCCCAAACTAATGTATCCATTGATTTCAAAACTTTTTATCACATCTTCACAACCCAGAATCCCAGCTAATCTCAATGCATCTAAATCCATCTCCTGAGTTTTAGGCTGTTTTTACTACTAAAATGTCTATCTCCATTTATATAATATGCTTTTACTACTTAATTGCCTCTTGACATATGCCCTTTCTGCACTTAAGGTCATACACACTTTTACGGAAAGTACCCTCTCTTTAAAATACAAGCCAATGAAACCAAGCTGCTTCTTATGTACTAAAACATCACATGAATAGCAGTCAACAAAAAAATCCAATAGGTGGCAGATAATGTATTCCTTTGCTTATGACATCTAAGCATGTCCTAAAAGTACCTGTAAGTTTTAGATGCTTTAAAAGATGCAGTTTTGCTTTTGGATTTCATGCGTTTGATTATCAGATATTTAGATTCCATGTAATTTCAAAAGGCCAACAATGAGGGAATCAAGGCTCAGGGTGCACCCCAAAAAAAAGGGTGCTAGAAGCTAAAGCTGCTGACCTGTTAGGTCCTCTACAGCAGCTACCAATGGTACACTGCTATCCGTAACAGCTATGAAAAAACAGGCAGCTTTGTCAAACACAACCCAAAAGTTACGCTAAACTCTCTTACATCTCTTTTGACAAAAAAGTACAGGTTAAGCACAATGCAGTGACAGGGTATTAACAGTCTTAAAATAATTTGAATTCCATACCAAGGGAAACTGAACCATGAGAAGTGAATGTGAGAAATGGAGAAAGAGAGCACTGCTATACCTTTATAGCAAGCCCACCATAAACTTTTCTTTGACACAAATATTAAGTTTCTATTCAACAACTTTGACTCTTTGAGTATTACTATCACCAATTCTTAACAAAAAACTGAGACATGACACATTACATCAGAGGGTATTTAGTGGGTCCTACTTTAAAAGCCACATTTGAGTAAAAAGAATAGAAAAATCCTTTCAAAAAGGCTGCTAAATTGTTTTAGGAAGAATCTTTCCTTTGATTTCAATGCTAATCTCAGTTACATTAAAGTCTGTAGATTATACAAAAAAGAGCTCAAGGCATGAACTGTAACAGACTAAAAGCTGCTGGAGAATTCAAGTCTCAAATACCTACCTGTCCTTGCTGCAATGAGATGTGTTGCTTTATCAGGATCATCAGCACTCAGTACAAGATTCTTCACAATTTTAGCTCCAAGTGCTGTGGCATGATAGTGTTCCCGTGTCTTTTCAATAGGGAAGTTCGTTGGGTAAAGTCCGCTAAATATTATGGTTACATCTGCCAACACTTTACTTTTTAGTTCTGGTACTATTTTTCTGATGTCTGGAATTTCCTCAATCTCTTTTTTCAGGTATTTATCATACTTTGTGTAATAATCAGTGTGAACTCGCACAAGGATCTCCTCAAGGTATATTAAATGGTCGTCGTCATCTGTATCATCATCTTCCTCTTCCTCCTCCATGCTCTGGTCTAAGGACTCACCCATTGTAATTCCAGACTGTTCACTAATCTGAGATTCTGTTTCAGCTTCTTTCTTGTCTCCAGACCCATTTCCTAAATCACAAAGGCTTTCTTGTTCACTTTCCTCTTGTGCTTCAAGATCAATTTTGTCCTGGATATTTTCACTAGGTAAAGACTGTGTGTCCCCAGAATGGTTCACCAGACCATCCTTTTTATCACTCACATCAGTGCAACTCTCATGCTGCAAATTTTCATCCTGCAGAGGCTGTTTGGATTTCTTCCAGCTTCTCTTTTCCTCATTCTCACTGTCCGATACAGAAGTGGATGACTTTTTGGTATCCAATCCATCGTCACTTTCACTGTCACTAGACAGTTCAAAGTCCAAGTCATTTGTTGTCTTCTCTTGCATTTGCTGCTTCTCTGTAACAGCTGAATCAACTTGTTCTGAAAGCATCTGAGATTCTTTTGTATTTGCCAAATCATCAGTGACCTCACTGTCCATTTTGTGATCAGTGCTATCACTTAAGGAGTCCTGGACATTAACTTTATCATGAGAGTTCACATCCCCATCAGATGTTTCACTGCTTACAGAAGTACTTCCATTTGCAGCGCAAGTGTCCTTTGCAGTTTTCTTGAGACCGTTACTGTGCTCTTCTACACCTATAACATTCTTTATTTCTTCAACATCTTTTGCTGAAATCACTGCTGTATCCAATGCTTCAGGTTTTGTAGAGTGGTTTGCTAAGACATGGGCAAGAAAGAAAACATATACGTATTTTCCCTTTTTTCTTTTTTTAAGGTTAATCAAAATTTAATTTTCTTTGACCTTAAACACAGAGTTTACATATGGACTTAGACTACATTATGCTAGGAAGTGACCACTAGGCTTTTCAAAGTTGTTAAAATCCTCTAACCTAACAAACATTACTTTTGTAAAAAAGTTAATTAAGCAGCTTCTTTTTTTTCTTTAAATCACAGGTCCTAAGTAATTATTTGTTAATTCTGCAAGCATTAAAGGATTTATCTTGTAGTCGAAGTTTTATGATTACATCTTAGGGAATGAAAATAAACAGGGGGGAGAAACAGGGGCAGAATTTGCTTTGTGAGATCCTAATCCAGAACTACAGTACAAGAACTTCATTTATAAACAGCTATGTCTTTCATATATAATATATATATTTCATATATAATTCTCATAACAAAATAACTGTACTTTAGTACTTGAAAAGATATACGTATTTTAGCAACACAAAGATGCCTTTCAAGCTCAATTTATGACTGATGGAATGCAAGTAAAAGGGTAATAGTCAAAAGCAGAAGAAATAGCTTTAGGATGTGTCTGCAGATGTCTGCAGAAGTAGAGAGACAATTAAAGAAACTGCAGACACCCAAAATCGGGCACACAAATGTTCACTGGGAACATTGTGTGAGATCACGCTACTTTGCCTCCCTTTTGTGTGCATGTTCCTGCCCTGCAAGCAGCAGCAGGAGTCAACTGTAGAGGTCCCACATCACAGTGACCTGAATGAGGTTGATCATATTATTCCTATTTTTTTATTTGA
>NW_008238960.1:1393971-1417166 GCF_000691975.1 Corvus brachyrhynchos
ACCTCAAAACCCTTGGCTAAACTGGAAAAAGCCCAGCAATTCTTTCTTATGACATTGGTAATTATTTGGGGGTAAAATGTATTGGAAACACAATCTAGTGATGTGTACTTTCTAAATCCATTATGTGTATTACACTGCTGAGCCTGTTGAACATAAGGTTCTTGTGTCAAATGCCAGAACACCGTGTTCAGTAGGTGCTAAAAATTCACACTAATTTTATTAGCACAATTTAGACCGGGAGGCAAGCAGAGATCAACATTCATTTTCAGCAGTGTGTTGAGGCCAGAGTTTATTACCTATTCCTCCAAGTCCCAAGGGCAAGGAAGGGGACTGAAGAGGTGAAACTTACAGAGAAGAAAAAATCAGCATGTTTTACATGAGGATGTGAGGGAGAAACTGTTCCCCTCTACATATTCTTGAACAGTTTGGTGTATTGCCAAATCAGCTCTCAGCCATAACACTTACTAGGACTCCACTTCTGCGCTGTTTGCTGCCAAAAGGAATGCTCTCAGTAAGAGCAGCCCAGTTTTACCAAGCTACTCACATTTGTGCTATCAACTTCAATAGTCTGGGACTGTCCATCTGAGCACAACTGCAATATTAGTAAGACCACCTCAATGACTTATATCAATCATGTTTGAAAAATGGACAAAGTTATAAACGTGGTTTAAAAACAATCCAATTACCTTTCTTCTTCATTTGCATTTCTCTTGATCCAGGAGGTGCATTAATATCTCCTATCCCCTGAAAGTATACATATTTCTTCACAGTTATCAAATTGGGTGCAAACTTCCAAACATCCTCTCTATCATCAATGATGCAAACCATGGAATCTCCACATGGAAAGAGATCTCTAAGAGACAAAGAAATTAAATTTAGAAATTTATATAGCAATGAAAGCAATTTCTATTGATGCTCTGGTTTACTATGAGCATGATCTGCAGAACATGGAACTTACAAAAAGTCAGCAATATTAAAATTATGGAATTCAAAATACAAACTTTAAACAAATTGAAGTTAGTGAAAAATAGGAAACAGCTCTTTTAAAATCTCTGTCCCAAAGGCTAGAAGCAGAAAACAAGGAACCTCTCCAAGAACAAACCACTTCAACATTTCAGTCTAGTTTTCACTGGTTTTTGACAACCAATAGCCCAAAATCAACTATCACAAGGTCAATACATGACCTATATATAGATAGGAAAAAGACACAAGAAGAGTTTTTAAAGAGTAGATTCACTCAATCCAAGATAAAGGAAACAGAAGTAACTAGTATCACCCATCGCCTAGGAGGAAGAGGAGGTAGAGTACTTAAGATGCATATAAAAAACAGAGCAAGAAAAGAAAAAAAAGCTTCTCATTCACTACAGTCAGGTGTGGAGGGGCAATAATTTTTAGTATTTCATAAAGCTGGATTAAATGTATCTGTCTCAGAAAAAATCTTGGCTTTATACCCTGAAAAAGATCAGAACATGAATTCAAGGCTTTAGATGACCTAATTTCAAGAAACACTAGGAACAGAAGGTGCTTTTAGCACATTTGAAAGCCAGAATACTAGGTATTCAATTATGAATTATCAAACTGAGAATTTTGGTTTAATTAAAAAAACCCACAACATACAAGTCATTATACAAGATCACAAGACAAAGTGGAAATATGGTTGTTATTACAAGAATAAGAGGTGTAAGTGAAAACAGGATGCCACTGCATCACACTCTTACTGTTCTGCTACCACAGAACCCATTAAGTAGAGTAAATGCTGCAATGCCCAACACCTCAGTTTTACTGAGATGGTGTTGATATTTAAGAGGCAAAGAAGGATATAAACACATTAAGTGCAGAGGGAGTAATTTTTTTTTTAGCATATTTTCTCTGTTTCTTGTCCTATTTTGTACAATGCCTAAGACTCATATACATACCTAAGATTCCCAGTTTTAGAAAATGGATCAATACATTCATCCCTTGACAATATCCGATGGGAAAAAAGCTTCTTTTCAGGGTCCAAAAATCCTTTTGGAAGAAGAAATTAAAGAGTTAATGTTCAAGATGTTTGTTCCTTGTTTATGTTTTATATACTTCAGCTATTTTAATTTGTACAACAGCAGTTTAACAGACAATTTTAAGGCACGAGATCATGTGGGAGAAAGTACAGTGGATCAAGTATTTGTAGCTAATTCAGTGAGATTAATTTTAAAAACTGCATCTAATTTTCTTTCAAGATGGTAACAAAACTGAGTTTGTGATAGCCAAATAAATAAGGCTGAAAGAGATACAGCAGGTAACAGATACACAGTTTTTGCAACTTACATTTATCTCTCTATAGTTGGTTCTTTAAAGCTAAATGCTCTCCTTAGCTCATTATGCCTAGGGACTGCAGAGAAGTCTCACAAGAGTCGGCAATGTGCTGCAATACTTAAGCACAGTAGGAAGTTAAGGGACAGTTCCAGCCGGAGCTCTTGCATTTGTAGGTTTTAAGTTGTACTTCTAACAACTACTTCAATACATTTACACATAATGCATATATCCTGGGATTTCTAGAAATATTTAGGCCCAGTTGTAGTAACTTTCCTGACTGCACTCTTCAAACAAACAAACAAAAAAACCCCCAAAACCAAAACAGAAGCTGTGCTAGCTGATCCTAAAGCAAGATAAAGTGCCATTATTTAGGAAAATGGTGACTTGGGTGTACAAACACACATGCACATGCTTCTGAACCTAGTCTCAAATAATGACGTTCACCTTCATGAGCAGATCACAGCCACGTAATTGCTTAGAAAGAAACTGGCAAATTACATGCTAACCTGTAATTTTCATTTTACTGAATTTGTACTGAAGCTAGTATCAACTTCTCATTATTCTTATGAATAATACAAGGCAGTCAATACTTACTTGGGAACAGTCTTTTCAAGTTTTACTGTCTTTTATTTTAAATGGTGGCCATATTATAGCCAGAAACAGAGTTCAAAAGGACTACAGACTCTATGGACCAATTTCAATTTTCTTTCAAGGAGCTCAGATTTGCACAGAACATATGTTCAACTCCTTTTAACAGTCTAGCTCCCAAGAGTACCTTAAGTTGGGACTTCAAAAAAAAAAAAAAAAAAAAAAAAAAAAAAAAAAAAAAAAAAAAAAAAAAAAAAAAAAAAAAAAAAAAAAAAAAAAAAAAAAATCAGTCATCACTTCTGAAAGTTGATCCTGTATGTATTTAATATTAATGTGTAATTAGAATAACTTAAAACCCATAAAAGCAAGAAAATTCTGAGTTAAGGACAGAGGTTCAACCTTAACTCACCCGACTATGCTTAAGAATTGCTGCAAACTCGTAGAATCATCCCCTGTAGTGAGACCCTTGCAGTACCTAGGCATAATGAATTGAGAGAATTAGCTACAAAGATTTATTGCTGTACACACAGATACTTTGACAAACCACAAAAGCTGTGATACAAGTTGCTGTACTCCCCAACAAAATTCTCTTCTACTAATTGTCTGAGTAAACAGGAACTCTCTACACTGAATTAGACAGAAGTGCACTGATTACATGGCAAAACTTCAACGAGGCACTCAGCTGCAATGTTGCTGAGCTAAAACTGTAAGAAAAACAAAGCTGAAATAAAAAAGTCCAAATGCAGAAAGCCTGGCTGCCAGGAATTAGAGATAAGGTAGCATTCCAAAGCTTCACAGTAATGTTTTATCTATAAAATAAAAACACACTGAGGATAGAGCTCATCAAAGATTCATCTGCAAAGATACAAGCCCACCTTAGGAGAGTCCCAAGCTAAGCTACCTGAGTAAACAACACAGAAAACAGCACTGGTCTCTTTTTAAGAAGTTCTTTCCAGGTCAAACTGGTTTCTTTTAGATGTTCCCTAGTCAACTAAATCAACATAACAAACAATTTGATGTTTTCACATATCAGGGAAAGGGCACGTAACATTTCATTCATCATACATCATTTGTTTTCTTCAACACACCAGGCACCCACCAAAGCTGCTCTCTCACTCTTCTCTGCAGCTGGACAGGGAGAGAAAATATAACAAAGGGTTCATGTGTTGAGATAAGGAGCAGGAGGGACCAGGACAAACTGAGTTGACAAACTGAGCTTCCATTTAGTCTCATAAATCAGACACTGTGCTAGATATGTCCCCAAGTTTCGTGAACAAACCGAAGACACTATCACTATCCTTTGCCACATTAGGAAAGACTATCCAGTAGACTCACCTAGCAGAGACTATTCCCCCAGTTGTTTGTTTCCCATTATCTCCAACTGGGTCTTTGTACACAGACTTACTAACCCATATTGCCTGCTCTTACACAGACTCTCTTAAAAAAGAAAGTTTGTAAATAAATAAAAGCTAAGTTAAAACCATCAGAAGATACAAAGTTGAAAACTAACTCATGCTGGGGACTTCTCAAATCCCAGAGAAAGACTGAGTTAAATAGCAATTCCCAGGAGAAGTTACATAACAGTTGGAACCAACACGAATTTGAAGAAGTCTTTTTGTAAATAAAACTGAAATTGAATTTCTGAAGAACCAGGTTACCTTCAGTTCTACTTGAGATTCTACTTTACAGCCCGGAAAGAGCTGTTGACTCAATCTTCCAAAAGCTGCGACAACTTCAGGCACTCGTGATTATACATACACACTATACATTCTGTAATATACTTGCTGTAACAAACCATACATATGAATGCCCTCAACTTGGTCCTACTTTCTAAATTTTGTTGTAAATCTGGAGTGATTTCACATAGCTTTATTGTTGCCTAATAGCATCTGAACTCAAAATTCACTGTGGCATTTTACAACTAGCTTTTAAGCTGACATCAGTTTTAAATATACCAAACTTCTCTTACGCAGAGTAGAAAAAGAAATTAAGTAACAATTGCCCAAAATAATTATTTAGTAGAGAAATACTCCAGGGAGCTCTAGATAATAAAATCCAAAGCTCATCTTCATAAACATACAGCCAGATATCACATTGTAAACATGTCAAACTAAAAAAGGGTTTAGGAGAAATTATTTCAGCAGACATAAGTGGTGTTTACAAATATCAGCTAATTCCACTAAACAGCTGGCAAGAGTCAGCTGAGATGAGAGAAAAGGACTGACAAGATCTCATCTCTTTTTAAAAGCCTTCTAGGACACAAAAGGAACAGCTCAGAGTTCAGAATTCACAAAGAAATATAGGATGTATACACAGGACCTAAGCAAAGAACTTTTTTCTTATGAAAAAATCCCCAGCATTTTATTACAAATTTTTCTTTATGTAACACAGGGGTAACAATAAAACATCAAACTGACAGCTCTGAGAGAAATCATTTAACCAACACTGCCATCAAGTGTTCTCTATATGTATCAGCTATGTATTTCTATAATACTGCATCTTGACTGCACAGGTGGACCAAAGACTGGATCCAGAATTTGTCCACAGATTTCAGCTGAAACTATTACTAGCACTGCACAAATAACTCACTTGCAGTTGGAATGCTTTTGATGAGGTTAAACAGCTTCAAGCAGGAATCCAGAAATCTGTGGGTGTCAGGAAAAAGCAATACCCTAATTTGCTCATTTGGTGGCTATTTCCTCTATGGAATAAACGAGGTAGCTTGAGTAATGACCACAGTAAGTGTCAGCCTGTGGCAGCACAGGGACTGCAGGGTAGTCCACACTTTGGCTCAGAGATTTAAATGGGCAGAGGACCAATTCACACATTGAGAGAAGACAGGGAAAGCACTTAGACATCATGAGTTAACTAGCTCTGCAACTCCTCCCTGGCTCTGAAGGCCACTTGCTATACAGCTTCTGACCTTAGGTCACATCTTGGCACACAGACCCAGGTAAGGAAAATTGCCCCCCCCCACTTTCTGACTACCACATATTTAAAACCTAGTGCAGAAGAAAACTATTCCTCTTTTGCCACAGAAGATAAAAATGCATTCTAAGAAGTACGGATGGGTACAGAATTGTTAATGCATTAGCAGTACACAACACTTAATCCAACAGCAAGATTGGCAAAGCTTTAGAAGATTCTTCAAACTACAGTCAAAGACCAAGTGACATAGAAACATTCATTTGGATGGGCAGAACAGGACATGCCTCAAACCTTTCAAGGAAAATTAGCTGGAGACCACAAATAAGCATCACGTTCTGATTACAGAAATATTGTATGTCATTCAGAAGTCTCTTATACTTGTCACTGCAAGCTTCTTCTATGGCATTTAACATGCATAAAGAATTGTTTGATTATATATTTTTTTCTGAAGTGTTTTTAGAGCTAACTAGGATAGCTAGCTCTCTATTTTGGAATCTTCCTTTCTTGCCAAGAGGTGTGATTACTGGGACACTGCTGTTCAAAGCACTCCTGGCAATATGACAAAAAAAGCAAATGTGGAAGACAACTTAAAAAAAAGCTAGGAGATATGGAACAGTAGCATGGATAGTTTAACAATCAGAGTCATAACCTAAAATATTGTTAATTGTATTGTCTTTGACCAACAGACTTGATAAAGGGAAGTGTGAGGAGAAAATGCTCTTCTGACAGGGAAGACTAAAATTGGCTTTAACCCCGTCTTGGCAGTTTAAACACATGGTGTCCCTCCTAACACGATTCAGACCCATACACTTGCATAACCAGGGCAGGCTTCTTTTATGCTTCTTGGAAAAAGGAAAATATTTCAGCCAGTGACCCACACGATAGACTACTACAAGTTTTCACTTACTAGGAGAAAATATTTTTAAGTTCTTGAGAAAAATGTGTGAAAATACTGCTAGATTTCTGTTTTTCATAAAGTAAGTGCATCTCAGCTCCAGGACACAAACAGAACTGCTGTAAATTGACTTATAGCAGCAGAACTTCCTTTGGTGAATGGAAACAATGTGGGGTGTGGCATTCCCCACAGGATGATAATGTCAGATCATTGAGTTTTATGGAACGGGTACATTAGATTTGTAAGACAAGAGAAGTTGCATCTCATTGTTAGGATCCATAAACATAATTTCTTACTTAATAAGAAGGCACTAGTTAACAATCCAATTCTCTAACCATCAGTAAAGCAAAGCACATCTCATGGGAAAAAAAGGATTATTTCTAAAATTACAGGCCAGACAGGCACTGCCTTGTAAACAAGCTAAAAATTCTACTTATAGGACTATTTAGGAGGTGCTTTTGAACAAAATAAAGAACAATTACTTGAAAACAACTGCATAAAGAAAATTAATTATATGAGTACGAAGGCAGGGTAGGTAAGTATTGTTAAATGTAACATACTACTCACCTGCAATTGTATGTGCATACAATCTGCTGCCAAAAGTAAAAACATGTAATTCATAGAGCTTGGCAATTTTTTCCAGGAATTCCTTACAATGAGGACGCAAACGTGTGTGCAACATAGGCTCACCTCGACCTAACTGGAAATGAAATATTCCCTAGAAGAAAAAGCACGTTGAACATTATCAAAATAGCAAACAAAAATGCCAGCATTCCAGAACTACCCTCTTCTCTCACTTCAACTTTATTTGGTCCAACTAGACCAAAGCAAGTTTTGGCCACAAGATTACGTGGATGAATAAAATCCAAAGCCCATTTTTGCTCTGTGCCAGGCAGTCCAACAATAAGGTTTTCAAATGCAGGAAAGTCTACTGTTGAAAAATTTATGATGCAGGTGGCTTTCATTCAAACCTTTATTTATGGCAAACCAATCTGAGAAATTTCTCAACCTGCTGCAGATCCTGCTTCAGGAAAGTTCAGGATCTCACTACAATCAATACCTCTCAGTGAACTTCTGACAGATTCATTTCAATATGCATTGAGCTCAGAGAAGTATTTTCTTCATCCAACAAAGTCTATGTGTATGGAAACACAGCATCAGAGAGCAAACCAGGAAGGAAGCTTGCAGATAAAGATCCCAGTTAAAACGCTAACCCTAAAAACCTCAAAATATTTTTAAAAGTATTTTTCTTCAAACCATACATTCATACAGATAGAGGCCTTTCAGACACACTAGTTTTTTTAATCTTTACGTTGAATATTCACAGCTCCCTTTTCTCTTAATTGCAATGTACATTTCTAGCTTGCTTTTTCCTAGCAATTGTGAACATATGCTGAGCCCACTGGACATGCAAGAACGGGAAGAGGAAAGAAAAGAACTAAGCAATCACAATTTGCATGATATTGATGTTTGAGTTTGCATCCTCTTGTTCAAGCCACTGTACACATTTCAACATGTTTCTTGTTTTAGAGCTTCCAAATCAAATGTTACAAGCCAATACTCCTCGTCAGTTCAAGAGCAAGAGTTTCATGAAGAAATTAAACAGCAACACACAACCTCTCCCTGCCTCACTCCCCCCAAAAATATTTTTAAAAAATCTCTACACATACTCATGGAAGGACAGACATAGCAACACACAGGATTGCTCAAAAAGGGACTTTGAAAAGTAATTCACTGTGTCTGCCTCAGACTTGGAGGGAAAATAGTCTCATTACTGAGTACTCAGCTTGTGAATTGCAGAGGAAGGAAAGCAGAGATTAAAAATAGCTACCTGAAACATCTCTCAAAATGATTAGAAAGGAAAAGCGCAGGAAAGCATGAATGGAAAAAAGAAAACATCAATTTAAATGTAGAGAAAAAGGAACATATTATGGAAGACTTGTTTCTCATTTTCTTTTATTCTTCAACTACAATTTTACCTAACCACAGAACATTCTTTTAAAGAACCGTAATTTAAATATTGTCAGAAACACTCCTGTTGCTACACTGGCTTGCAAGTTCACCCCAAATACCTTATTGGACATTTGCTGGCAGTGCTGTTCTGTAGTATGGATCAATGTCTGGTCCAAATCGACCATGAGCACCAGTTTTCTATTTCGATGTAGTCGCTGTTGATCTTCTCTTCCCAGCTGCTCAGCTTGCTGTAACAGAAATATTCACTGCTAAGCTTAGCTTCATAGAAATAAATTAGGTTTATGGCCTTTTGTTTATTGTAAAAGTGAGAAGCATTTCTGCTACAAACTAACTGCACAAGAAATGATGCCTCAGCATAACTGTAGCAATGGCAGCTGTGCAACAATTTTTTTACAGAAAAAAATACTGCTCTCAAAGTCTGCTCTCAGACCTCTGGGACACTATTAACTCTTAAAATTCATGAACTCGACATAAAACTTTCAAATTTAACAAATAAGTAACCACTGATTTAATTTAAGTCCTAGTGTCTTGATAGGAAATAGCAGTAGCTTTGAACACAAAGGATAATTCATAAGTAGGTCTGAGAACTTTTGACTGCTATGTCCAGTAGTTTTGCATCATTAAGGACAATACGTCTGACAACCCCACACCGAGTATAAAACCGAAGCTGCTGGTGACAGAAATGATACCTGCCAACTTCAGGTTACAGAATGTATGTCTTCAGACATAAATAGTTAAGATCATGCAGTTCCACATTGGCACTAACAACAGAGACTTTATAACCCAGTAAACATGAGCGAAGTCTACTCCTCTTGCATGTGTTTACAAACTTTCCAAGTACCATGTGAAGCTCTGTGTTCACTTAATCACTTCTGATAGCAAGTTGCAGTGTTACCCTCAAGACAGCTGAACTTAAAAGTAAAGTTAAGTTAGAGCACTATGAAGCAGCAAGATCAAGTGCAAACTGCCCTTTGAAACACTCATCTATGATGGGGACACCTCTAGCTGCTTACATCTTCATAGTTCCCCTCATTGGTGTTCTTTGAAGAATTACCAGAGACAAAAAAGCAAGTAGCAACGTAAAAAAGTTAAAACAGATCAGGTTGACAAAGAAGATAAACAAGAATGTTTATCTTCAAAATAAACATGCTCTTTCCCCCTACACAAACTGAGGGATTAACAAGCATATTTTGATAACTCAGATGAATATTTGAAATATTAATGAATTCAGAATATTTGGAACATTTGAAAAATAATGAAATAATTTTACCATAAAGGTAAGTTGCAGACAAACTAACTTCACTATATCTAGTGGGTCAATTTCAAGGGGAAGGTTAAAGCTAGTTTCAGAGACACTGCAAGCTTTGAACAGATTTCAGCTAATGGAACTTTTCACTAACTGTTCACTCTTAGTGACAAAAATGTTCAACTAGAAAGTTTACAGGCTACTGTCAAAGTGCCATCTTTTCAGTACACAGCTCTAAAAAAAACTGGTAAAAAATCTGATAAAAATCAATCTACACTACAATAAACTCACAAAAGCCTGGGGCTACTAATGTGCAATCCCAAATTCCTCTTCAAAGAGAAGCTAAACTTCCTGTACACAACATTTAAGAAACTACTATAATTAAGTTTCTCAATTGTGGTGCTACTGTGAAAGGTGTGAACAAAGAAAGCACGATGGTACTTACCTCAGAGCTAACTTTCAGTTCTGGGACGCTGTGAACCATTGATACAGTTGCTGTGGATAATGGCACGCTCTGCTTTCCATTCTTGCTTCGTATCCTAATCACACAGGGAAGAGCAGCATGACATGAGAGAGAAATAGCTTAGTGAAACGTTAAACAGACCAAAATCTGTAGTCTCAAACTAATCATCACCAAAAACTGATTAAAAAGAGCTATTTTAACTAACACACACTTTCAAATTCTTGCTAATGCAAGACAAAATAGATAGAGATCAAAGCAGCTCACCAGAAAAAACCCTGCAAAAAGTCAGTGTAGTAAGTTATACTTCCATACAATTATTTTATGACACGACACTAAGATGAAACACATTTAAGTATTGATTTGCATCAAAAAACAAGCTATAAACTAGGTATAACTACCAAACCACTCAAATTTAGAGCTATTCCGCTTCGTTGTTTTTTTTTTTCTTTGCAATTACTCAGCATGCAATTATATGCTTTTTTTCCAAGCTAGAGTACGAAAAATTTAAACAAAGGACAGGCAAAGTTACTCTCTGCACAAAGAGTGACTGCTGCTTCACAAATACCATCCAAAAAAACCCCCATATATGCTCTTCCCATTGGCACAGAGTGAGGAACTCTTTGTATGCTCGTGTTTATTTTATTTATGTGCATATTATACACACAGACTTGGTGGTACACAGACGCGTGCATATACAGATAACAACACAGAAGAGGTGTCACCCTTGTGTACATATGACACAGAGCGTGTACAAGTGCACACACGAGTAAGAAATTGCTTGAAAACTGACCAAGAAACCCTGTATAGGATCCCTTTCACTGGCTTACAGCTTATATCAATGAATTTATTGGGAATTCTGACATTTAATTGATGATTCACCAATATTAAAAAATACTACCATACAAATTTTGTCCTAGGTGACACATGCACATGTTTTAATTCTCCCACGTACCAGTCCTATTAAGGACAACGTTTGGTATCAGACCTACAACAAGAGTTAAACCAGATTTCACTTTGTGACAAGCAAACTTCTGAGGAACAACTGTACTGAGCTGAGTTGATGCAGACACAACCACAGACAGGTATCTTTCACTGTACCATAGTGTATGGCAGCACTGATGTCCAGAAACAAAACGTATTACTTGTCTAAAGTTTACGTGCACATTTTAGCATCTTACATCCTTTGCTTCAGAGTTCAGAAAAATCTCATATATAACCCTGAGAGACATTTCAAATGAGCCTTTAAAAATTATTAACTGTTTTCAGACCATTAGTTGAATGACTACTAAGAATGCTGTACTTGCTTTTCTCCAAGCAAGAAAAGCATCACGGCTTTTGAATTGTGTTCCGATGTAGGCTCAGCAGACTTAACACAGTATTTCAGATGTATAAGCCATTTTGTATAAAATGAAGACACATACATAAGACACAGTAAGAAGTATTAAGTGAAAAAATCTTAATTCGCTGGATACCTTGAGTTTTTCTGGATTTTTCATGAAACGATAGCAGAAGAACAATATTTAGACGTGACTGTATTCAAACCTCAAATCAAATATTCATTCAGGACAGACAAAGCCCTATTCATGATTATCCTAACTTCGCTAGGTTTGCCAAATGTTTATAAAATATTAACATTCGACTTTAAATAAGAAGTTATATCCAAACATCAACCAGGCTACTTCTTGCATAGCACTCTCAGT
This sequence comes from Corvus brachyrhynchos, assembly GCF_000691975.1. NCBI lineage: Eukaryota > Metazoa > Chordata > Aves > Passeriformes > Corvidae > Corvus > Corvus brachyrhynchos. The sequence goes on from NW_008238960.1 coordinate 1,406,058, forward strand.
ATTCGGTCCACTTGCACTAGTTTGTAGGATAATGTTCACAAAGTAATTCTTAACATGAGCATGAATTAAAAAGAAACTAAAGTATTTCCAGACAAACGAAATGAGTATGCAACATTAATTTATAAAATCTAGGCAACTATATAGCCTGTTTTGGAACAGCTGTTGAATTAGTAATGTGATATGCATAAGAAACATTCTCTTTACCAAGCAATGAGACAGAGCAAAGGAGAAATACAATCATCTTTTGAACTTGCTTTCTTTTTCGCCTAAGGCTTAAATTCCTTTAGTTCCATGGCAGAATGTTTCACAAAAAATTGAAAACAGTTAAGAAGCCTTAAATTGAAAGCACTGGAGACAAGCTAGCTCCTATTCAGACACAGTACAAATGAAGCAAGGTCGTATGAATGAGACTGCTATTACCTCTCAGCTATTTGCACCTGCACACATAAAGCTCTCAAGTTTACTAAGCCACTGTTGACACACCATACAACTCTCAGTCTCAGTGGTGAGTACATGGAAAGCAAAGTGTGACGAGAATTTACCTCTTTACACATGCTCCTTATATTTTCTACCTAAGTTACCCAACATCATCTCCAAGAAAAAAGAGCACGCACAGTTCTTAAATCCTAAATGAGTGGAGACCTCAGAGCAGCCTTCCAGTACCTGAAGGGCCTAGAAAGAGACCTATAGAGGAACTATTTATATTTACAAGGGCATGTAGAGATAGGACAAGGGGGAATTGCTTTGAATGAAAAAAGCGTAGGTTTCATTAGCTATAAGGATAAAATTGTTCTCTGTGAGAGTGGTGAGGTACTGCAACAGGTTGCCCGGAGAAGCTGTGGATGCCCCATCCTTGGAAGTGTTTAAGGCCAGACAGGATGGGACTCTGAGCAACTTGGTCTAGCGGAACGTCTCCCTCCTCATGGCAAGGGGGCTGGAACTAGATGACCTCCAAGTCCCTTCCAGCTCAGGATATTTATGACTATATTTAGACAACAAACAGATGGAAGAGCTTGAATCCCTAATTGGAAGCAAGGAGAAGTTGGAAAAAGAGCTGACAGTACTTACTGAGTTAAATCCTGGCCACATTCTGCACACAAGCCTTTCATAACAACAGGATGGCTGCATCCTTCCAGTCTCACCAAGACAGTCCTGAAAAAGATGTAGGCATTCCATTTACAGTAGGTAGATCACAGACATGTAGATTAGTAACCCACAGATTGAAGGAATTCAAAGAATAAATTCTGGTTATGACTTGAATGTCAGCCCCTTAAGATACATGCTTTTGCCACAACATGCTGAAAAGGACAACCACCTAAATCTTCAAATTATTAATTTTCACAACTTTAAAAGTCACCGAATCATATACTAAGGTCAGTTTCTAACCATAGTTTAGCAAAGAAATTCAATGAGAACAAGTATTGTTTGTCCAGAAACAGTTTACATTCACTTAGATACAACTCCCCATACATAGATACAACCGTACAGAACTACACAGTAATGAAAACCAAATGCAGAAACTTCAACATCACAGAACAGCTTAGATTCTCTTATTTAAAATCACTGAGTCCAACCATTAACCTAACACTGCAAAACCCACCACTAAACTATGTCCCCAAGCACCACATCTGCATATCTTAAATTCATCCAGGGATGTCCCCAGGCAGCCCATTCCAATGACTGACAACCCTTTCTGTGAGAAAATTTCTCCTCAAATCCAGTATAAACCACCTCTAGCACAACTTGAGGTAATTTCCTATCATCCTATTGCTTGATACTTGGAAGAAGCAACTCCCACCTGGCTAAACCCTCCTTTCAGGCAGTTGCAGAGTGAGAGTGGTAAGGTCCCTCCTTGAGCCTCCTTTCCTCCAGACTGAACATCCCCAGCTCCCTCAGCTGCTCCTCATCAGACTTGTGCTCCAGATCCTTCAATGTCCTTTTTGTACCGAGAAGTTCAAAATTTAACTCAGGATTTGAGGTGTAGCCTCAACAGTGCCAAACACAGGACCAGATGAGCTCAATACCAAACTCAGTTTATTATTTTCATGGCAGACATATATTGCTTCAATCTTCTCATAAAAATATTTTAATTTCTGATCCTTAAGCCTTGAATCAACACATCTTAAAAACATAGAAAAGGGTATTTTATTCTTTTCTTTTAAACAATGGCTAAACCAAACCAGAAATTAGAGCTGGAAACAGAGAAATGCAACATTCACTATTCCAAACTGTTTAGAAGACCAACTCGACTTTTCAGTTGAATAGTCCAACTAAAGTATTCCTTGTCCAGTTATCAAACTTCCAGGTCTTGAAAATATCATTATTTATTTTCTTTCAAACACTTAACAGCTATTATAAGAGTCTTGTTTTCTTCAATACAGTTGGAGAAACTGATCTTTCAGACTTATTTTTCAAAAATTTTAGTAAGTAGATATAGTTTAGCTACTACAAAATTTCACCAACTCTGCGGTAATGAGCTACAACATCTCCCTAATATTTAAAAAAAATTAAAAGGTCAAGCAGCTAAAAAAACCCCAACCAAAATGCAAAAAATAACAAAACCTGAGCTCTTTCATAAACTGGCTGTAGTGTTTTAAGTGTGGCTTCAAACCTGTAGGCAATAAGCAGACTGCAACAGGAAGAAAACTGTTTTGCAAGCTCAAATCTCGCATTCATATATCTGACTACTAAGTGTTTGGGAATTCCAAACAGAAACCCACTTTCTAAATAATACCTGCAACTGCTTACTTGCAGTGTGTCCCTTATTCTTCAACAACCAGAAGAATGATGACTCTACTAACAAAACTGTAGTTCGTGCCCACAATGAGAATTATTTTCTTCTTTGAGAGCAAAAACTAGATGCAGGTCAGGTTTATTTCAAAAGAAGTCTTCACAAGCCATCATACTACCAGTATTCCCACTTAAAAAAGTGCAGATCTATGTACTTCTCACTGGCAGACATTATCTGCTTGGAAATTACATCTCCTCTTCCTGTGCAGGCACCTTAGATCTTCTCTTTATAAACATGGTAGGTGTTTCACAGAAAACAAATAATTAGTCTTGGCTCTTTAAAAGAGATGCGCAAGATAAAGTATTTTTGTGGCCCTTCATTAGTGGCAATTCACTGTGGATTATTTCACAGATTTCACAGAATTTAGGTCTCCTCTCATCCCCTTGTTTGCATTATTTGATTCCTCTCCCTACTCTCTTTAACAATATGTCTATCTTGCTGTCTTTTACACTGATTCACTGCTAAGCTCCTTTTTAGGCTACCAATTCACACTAATGACCATGTCAGAATTTTTCATCCTCACCATGTCTTCAGTGTATGAATCAGTAATTACAGACACACCTAAAAGGCCAAAAAACCCACCCCACAGTACAAGCTACAGAAACATGCTTAAGAGACTACAGTGACTGAATTTATACCCTACATAAATTGGTTTTCAATAGTTCAGGAGGAAAAGAGCCTTTCAATGCCAGCTTAGAAGGCACAATATCTCTAGACATTCTCTACTTTGCAGTCAAGGAAATCTCACACTCCAGGTATGCAATAGGGGAAGCTGGCATACTCCTGGGCTGAGGTGTGATTCAGAATTGGATGGGTAAGAGCAAAGATTTTTATTAGAAAATTAGAGTTCTAAATTATTCACTGATACTGTTCCTAAAACTTCTCATACCAAGCATGACCACTCAATAGCAGTTTTTCCCCTGCAAAATCTAAACATAACCAGAACTCTTGGCCACACTTAGATGTGCTAGAGATAAAATAAAAAGTACATGATACCAAGTCCTCTGTCATACTGTTCTCTGTGATGTTTAACTCAAAGGACAGAGGAAGAACTCCAGAGCCCTGATAAACTTCTGAGCAACATACAACCAAATGGTCAAGTTTCAATTACAACTGTCAGGATCTTACACAGACTTCTCTCAGGAAAAAAGCCCAACACTACTTAGTGTTGCAGAAAGCCTGAACTCTACTAATGTCTAGGCATACTTAAATTTTAGCACATGTGCTTTAATTAGTAAAAAGAAGCAAACACAGACCTCAAGTAGAAGGACTTTTGTTCATGTCACACCTGGAAGCTCTCCTTTTACTGTTGAAGTGAGGGATTTTCAAAATGTAATGGCCAAGATCAAAGCAAATTATGAGAGAAAAGTGAGCAGAATCAAGGTGTGCATGTCTGGTTCTACAATGGCTGCATATACCAAACATGGGTTCAGGTTTCTGCCTGTTCTCTTCTCCAGGTCATAAGTGAAACCCACTTAGAAGAACAGAGCCTTTCCCTACTCCATTTCTACAAAGAATAAACAGATTTCCCCCTCCCACCCCCTCCAAATATGAGGGATTACAGCACACTTTACTGCTGGCGACACTAATAGCATCTTCCTCTTCTTCAGGACCTACCTGGTCATAAGCAGAGCTCAACTGGTTACTTCAACAATAGCATTCCAAGGAAAATGCCACAAAAGATGCTAAATCTTTTTCTAGTTTTACAAACTGTCCCAGCTGTGCAGATGAGCTGGGTGAATCAACTGGGTAAGAACCACTGGGCTGTGACAAGCACACTTTTTTTTTGGCAACTGTGGAGGTGGTAGATCATTCCAATACCCAGACTGATAGCTAAATGACTGCAAGAGAACCACAAACTACCTACGTAGCTTCTTTGGTACAATGAAACTTGAACCAGTAAATGAGGAAACCCAGTCTGGACTCTGATTCACATTCCTTCCAGATGTGCTTGTAAACAACAGAGAAATCAGGTGTGCCATTAAAACAAAATTTTGGTTTTTGTGGCCACAATCATGAATAGGAACAGACATTCACCAACAGCCTAAGGATGCAGGTTACCATAAGGTCACCACCGTTCTCCCAGCACTTCCACACTTACATCGTGTTTCTAAACCAAGTCCTTTAATAATATCTTCTTTAAGTCAGCAGCATGGGAAAGGAAAAAAAAGGGAAAGCTTTCATGAAATCCAATACGATTTTTTTTGCTTTTATTAACAGAGGAAGTCAACGTCTGTGCTAATCCTAAAGCCTGGTCATTACAGCTGACTTCAAATGGAAGAACTTCGTATCAAGCATAACCATAGCACTTGTTCCTGGTAACTTAATTACATTGGAAAGCCAAAACAGTTCTCATGTCTGTGCTGCTCCTCAGTTGTAGCAACCAGTTTACCAAATCACTGAAGGGAACTCACTGCAAACAAAAAAGCAATCCCTTAAAGGTTTTAGTAGCGCTTAATTTTATTTTTGGTTGGTTGTTTGGTTTTTCTAAGCATGATCTAACACTTCAGCAGTAAGTGCAGGAGTTGAAGGAGAACAGAAACAAAAACTTCTTGACATGTTTTTTTCCATGGTAAGTTAGCTACCTGCATCGGTGGGCCAGCTGCAGCACATGAGTACGATGGCCATGAGATCTCTTTGTGGTTGTCTTCAGTAAAGCTCTGTATCTTAAGGATACTTAGCATAACACAGGAATAGAGAGGTTCCCTCTGTTACTTAGAACTAGTCTAACCTGACTGTACATTAGCCATGGCCTTCTATTACAGCTTGGCTTCACTTCCAGAGGCAATTGCTCCAATGACATGCTGCCAGAGAAAGGCAATGGTCTTTCTTTACTCCCCACCCTCATGTTTCCCCTCCTCTGGCACTTCCAGAAAGGACTATTTCAGTACACTGCAAGATAGAACTCACCAGTCTCAACCAAGTTTTCTGCTGGTTTTAGAGTCAAGCAGCTGATAAGAGCAGTCTATCAAGGGTGACTGATCAAAGCTGCAAATGTTTTACAAACAGGGCTAAGACTGGGGAAAAGACAGACACAGTTTGAACAACTCACATTTTCTCTCCACAGTAACCAGGCCACTTTGTTAGCATTTATCTTGCCTATCTGTCAAGACTAGCTTGGACAACTCCAAGTCATGGAAACATAAGTTTTATTTATTATCTTAAAGTCTGTTTCAAGGTACCATGCATTGGCATTGAAAATATAGTGCAATATAGTGCACATTTACAAGATAAAGCTACTGCCCTGCACTGACTTGTATCTCATGTGAGTGTTGGCAGCCAAGCAATGGCTGGGTTTCCTCAGATCTGTTTGGTATAAAGAGAGACATCAAATACCACAAGAAACACACAGACCAAGTTGTCACTGTGATCACTCAAAGCTGCTGTTCTCAATCTGATGCCATATACTCTTCCAACTAGCATTAGAAGATGTCTAAGTGTATCAATGCAGCAAAAGGAGATGCTGGTGTGCAAGTGAACAGAAGTCATTGCCCTGGTTCTGCAGAATGCTCAAGAGGGTGTTACTGGCAAACTGTCAAGGGGTAAAAATATCAAATGAACACATCTTCAGATCAATGATTATTAATACCAACCATTACTGAATCAACCAACCGATTTAGAACAAGTATGAGCACAAAATCTTTTAGTTGTCAGATGAAGTTAGATTCAACCTAAAGCCTACTTCTACAGTTTCATTAGTCAGATTTCTGAAACACCGACATTTTTGTTTGCTTATACCAGAACAGTATTTTGTGGCATGTGTCTGCAGCATTTAGAACCACTACTAAGAGCCCTCAAGACCAATTTGCATCAAACCACAGCCTTTGTTACATAGGACTCCAGTTTTGTAGCAAGGATTTTCTCAAAGCCTGAATCGCCTTGGTCTCACCATGTAAGAGTACTTAACAACTGGATTTATATATTTATTTAACCCTCATTAATGTCTGTGAGGAAGCTGAGAGAGTCCTTGAATAATTGATTAAAAATACCAAGGATTCAGAAGGGCACATGGCCCTTGTTGCTACCAGCAACACATGGTCTATAGCCTTTTGAAGCTGTTGGAGGAAATGTCTCATCAGTCCACTACAGCAGCCACTTGACTTACACTCAAGGACAGCAAACACAGACAGCTATATATCAAATACTCATAAGCCCCAAAGGCCTCACCCAAACAAGTCAGACCTTTTGATAAAATCCCCCAAAACCCCATGCCCTAGCCCAGCCAACTATGTAACAACTGCTGTGAGCAGCAGCTCACAGAAAGCACAGTTCACACTTCAAGGCGTCATCTCAGTTCTCCAAAGCTAATGGGGAAATTAAGGGTCTTGAGATTATTTTTCCTCTGTTAAATACAAACTATTCACAACTATGAGTTTAAAGTGTTGTGAACTTTTTTCTTCTACTTTTCAGGCAAAATACCTATTCAGGCTTAGACTAAGGTCATAAATGCCAAGAGAAACACAGGCCCAGAGTTTCTGGCTTTTATTTATAATCCAAAAAACATCTTATGCTTGAAGTAAGTCTATTTCCATGACTCACAAGGCTTTACATATTTCCATTCACTTCCGGAGAAGAGTCTTCATTACAAGCAAGGAGGTAACCCTCCTTCACCTTCTATGCAGACATCTGTGAACAGCTTCTTGCACGTTTCAAAAAACCACTGCTAAGAGTTAACAATGTATAATAAAAAGGTACAAAAAAAAAAGAAAAAAAAGCAAATGGCCTTGCAGCGCCCTATCCATAAGATCTAGTAAATCTTTCAATATTATTTACAATGTGGTTTTTTTTATTTAGAACACTTTAAACCAGAAGTAGTATTATTTAGGAGAATTCAAAACTAATTGTTTTTAAAAGGGAAAAGGTAAACATACAGTTCTCAATGCTTTTACATAGAACCCCTTCAAAACAATGAAATTCACACAGAATGAATCCAGAAGTGGAAAGATGCAAGCTTGTAACTCTGTAACTTGTTTCTTTAGCATTAAGTACTTCTAATAACTACAGAAGAAAACAGGCTGTCATATCTCAGTAATCCACTAAAGCAATAAACAGTTCTGCAGTCCACTCTCCCCATTACTGGTGTCAACTATTGACATTACTTTTATGCCTTTGCTTTTCTATCACCACTTCTCTCTGACTGACATGCAGCAGTTCCCAAATACTTGCTGCAAAACTCCCCCTGAGAGTTGAGGAACATCCATCTGACAGCAGGATCAATCCAAATCTATGCATAGGAAATAAATACATGCGATGAACCCTGGCAACCTAGGTGGCATTTACTCAAAAAGTTGAAGTGACTGAGTAGTGACTGTACGGCCTTCTAATTGACACAAAAATAATTAACCTAAACCTGAAATTTTCTCAAACCACACTTCAACTTTCACATCACTTACTCGCAGATGAACAGTCACAAATCCAGGTGACAACAGTCTTGGACTAATCCCACCTCTGACTCATTTTTGGTTTTTTTCAGGCATATACCTCTCCTTCAGGTAAAGTCACATAATTCCTCCTTATCTCAGACCAACTTACCACATTCCTCCTATGCCTAGTCAAGATCACCTGTAATCACCGGAACAAATCTGGTTTGCCTCCTGCACCTGTAGGCTCACATCTAGATAATCAGCAACAGATGAACACCAAGACAGCCTGGACACCACAGCAGAGAAAAGTGACTGAGAAATAGACCATTTCAAACACACACACACAGCTGACATCAAAGCTATAAACATGGGCTTTGCTTCTTCCTGTGCAAAGAAATCTGGGAAGATCCTGTGGTCTCCCCCCCTCTGCCTTGGAAAGCTGCATCTATTAACAGAATATTACACCTTCTCCAAATACTTTATCACCTTCCCCACTGAAACCATGCACTTAGGCAATCACAGTCCCTTTGTCTGTTACTTCCAAACAACAAATAAAATGGGAAGAGGCTTACTGCAGGATGCACAATCCGCAAGTCTAACAGCTTCCTCCCATCCTTTCCTTTTTTAGATACTGCGGCAAACTTATCTGGACATGGCAACCTATGTGCTTTCCTCTGGGACTTACCGTTAAACCAAATGAACTTCCATAGGAAAAATTAACAACTCTTAACACCCTTAAGAGCAATTATGAACCAGACTGTCCAAAGTTACACCACAGTGTTCAAACAAGGAGCAGCAGCTCCACATTTGACAACCAGATGACAGCAACGGCATCATGTGAGCCCAGAAACCTGACACACTCTGAAAGCAGAGGACAACAGCTTAGAAAGCTGGCCACCTTAGAAAGGGTAAGTGTGATAAATAGCAGTAAAGTTAATTAAATTCTCTTCTTGAGCAATGCCTTCCCTGGGTAGGACCACTTGCCCCATCGCCCTTCCGTGAATGGGAATCCACAGCATTCACTCCATTAAGCTTCAACCAAGACCATTTGCCTTTCACACCATTTCAAATGCTGTGAAGTCTTAGATGTAATTTTTAAACTAGGAAGCACTAAAAAGCAAACAAATAGGCATTATTCAATTCTACTGTGTCAAAATCACTGCCTTATGCTACAGTTTTTCTCAAAACACTTGTAGAAAAGCAATTTCGGTTGTGTTTTTTAAGACATTAGTGCAATAGTGACCTGGCAATATCCCAATTCTTGCCTTAAAAAAATGGAACATTTCCTTTAACACAGCAACACTGTGTTAAAGGAAACTGGGGGAACCTTTCCAACTTCCAAAGCCTTTTGAAGACTAGTAGTCTCTCCTGCTGGTGACAGTTCTATCCTTCCCCTATTTCCAATTCCATAGGTCTAACTTCAGCAAAACCAAACCTAGACAAAAAGTATAATCAAGATCCTTGAACTGTAACCGGTAATGCATTACTTGCTCTCCAAGAAGTCATTTCATGTTCCTCTATATGCTTTAAAAGGCAACTACTTCTAATTCAGCTATCCATATATGGTGGAAGACCTTAAATTAACCTTTAGTATTTTTAACTACACAAAACAGACATCCATAAGAATATTTCATAAGTGACAATTTACAATGATTTGTCTATTACCATTCTCCAAAAGAGCTCCCAAAAATTAAAGGCTGGCAGCTCTTTACTAAGCCTTGAGGCTAGTACATCCCATCTGCAAATACTTTTATATATTATTGTCAATGTTTAAGATTTTGAAATACCATCACCCCACATTCACTTTTATTTAGTGAGTCCAAATGTAGCATTAGCCATTTACCTAAGGGGAGTCTTCCACTAGGTAAATCTGACTTTGAAAATCCAAACAGCTGGGATCCCTACCAGGATGAGCCCCTAAGTTAACACCAAACACACAGTCATCAAATCAGAAAGCTCCAAGTAGGCATGCAAGTTGTACTACTGAGATTGCTCAAGAGAAAAAAACTCTTTGGGTCAAGACAATCTTTTGGGACAATTCAAAGCAAAAGTCTTGTTGCTCTCTTCCTTCCTCAAACTTTTCCAATCCCTCCCAGTTCAAATGGCTATGTATTTTGCAAATAAAAATTAAAGGTCTCATTTCAGTTCTCCCATTAGAATTTTTGTCCATACATTTTCTCTTCAGAGAGAAGAATTACAGAAAACCATGTGGCAGTCGCTGAGAAGAAACAACATGCACATTTGCCTTTGAAAAAGACTGGTTTTCTAAACAACTCTAGTATTAAAGTAAAGCTCAAAAATACCCTAAAGAAACTACACAGCAATAACTAATAAAGAAAATCTATTTCCAGCACAGACATCTACAAACCAACGAGATCCATTACCATTTGGGTAAAATACAATCTATTTCCAGCACAGACATCTACAAACCAACATTTTAAAAAACCTGCTTGTAGTTCTACAATGGGATGCATAAAACAGTACCATGAGCTATCTCATTCTGTCTGCTGGCCCATACACTCACACACAGCAAAAAGCCCTTGAGCAACTCATAGTACAAACTAAGAGAGTAGAAAATCCCCCGGTTTGGGAGAAAACTTGTAAAAATAAGAATGTTACTAAAGACTATCATACAGAATGTCATATGAAACATATACAACCTCAAAAATCTTATTCCCTGGTACCATGAGCTGTCTCGTTCTGTCTGCTGGCCCATACACTCACACACAGCAAAAAGCCCTTGAGCAACTCATAGTACAAACTAAGAGAGTAGAAAATCCCCCGGTTTGGGAGAAAACTTGTAAAAATAAGAATGTTACTAAAGACTATCATACAGAATGTCATATGAAACATATACAACCTCAAAAATCTTATTCCCCAGTGTTGACATGCCATTTATTCTCTTAATGATTCTACTGGCATTTACACAATCACTTTGATCTGACCTATATATGG
>NW_008238960.1:1417230-1421488 GCF_000691975.1 Corvus brachyrhynchos
GGGAATTGCTTACTATGAACCATTTTACAGGAGGTTGGGTGGGAAGGACAGAAAGAAAAAAAGATGAGAAACCATGCCATCTTTAGCTCCATGATTTCCAACACCCTACTCAATGCAAGCTGAAGGCACTCAAGTCGGAGCATCCCTTCCAGCTAACTCTTGTATTAGCATGAAGCAATCAGGAAACCATGGTCTAAGAAAGCCACACTGAGAAAAACTGCGTACTCAAGGCTTCTACAACCACACTACTGGTAAATTCCAAGACTGATGCCTATTTCCAACCAAACCGGATTGAGCAGCTTGATTCTCTTAGATAAAGAAGCTCCGACAATTTTTGTGAAAAATGGTCGTGTAAAGAAAAGGCACTTTGTCCTCTACCATTCAGTGCAATGAGCTATACTATGAGCTTCCAATTGTTAGGTGCCTAGGAATAGGAAAAAGAGAAGGCAATGAAAGACAAAAGCCCTAATTTAAAACTTGCATCTTTTTCAATATCCAGTTCAACCAAACACCAGAGAGATAGCATTCTTTTAATGTTTCTTGGTATCACAGTAAATAGCAGAAAGGAGAGGGGAAAAATATAAAAAAAAGACACACAAGAAGCAAGTCAGAAAGACGCATACCGGAATTTACTAAAAGAAATAATGCAATGAATACAGGCATAAAAAGGAGTTAGACAAGAGATACCGTAAGCTGGGATCGTTACGTATTATTCAACAATCCTCAACGTTTAGCACTGAGGGGTTTTTTTTTTTTAGGCTCTTATCATTAAATATTTGTCAGGATATTATGAAAACATTTGTGTCTAACAAACAGCCAAGGTGTTTTTCCTGTACTTTGTTAAAAGTGCCACCACTTTAAAATAAACTACAATTCATTAGCAATTTCTTCCCTTTGGAAGAATGTAAAATGCATGATGCTGGGGTCTGGGGTTAAGTGGACAGTAAACTAGGCCCTGAGCCTATGTGACATTAGATAACCAAAAGAAGATACTCTTTTTAAAATACATAATCAAGTTTCTGGCACAAAAAAATATCAAGCAATGACACAAAAATCTACAGTTTTAGAGAACAAATCCCCACCTCTTTCCTGCTATCTTCTCCAAAACCAAAAAATTACAAGTTTTGCTTCACTAGGATCCAGATAGTTTAAACAAGATTTTTATTACAATACAAATATGCTGTGTAGAAGAACGTGAATTTTCACTATTAAAGGTATGTGGTAAGCCACAAAGATACCCAGGTTAAATATACAGGTAATAAATATTTTGGAAGACTTTTCTAATGTGAACCAAACATGACCCTTGCAATAGTCTGTCCCATCAGTAGGGCAATCACTTTATTTTAGAAACGCTTATTGAAATATTTGCATAAAGCATTAATACTGACCCAACCCAGAATCCTGACATACCTGTAGCAGCTTCAGAATGATTAAGCTTGATGGGTAACAGGCACAAATAATACACAGAGCAGCGCAAGATTTTTGGCGTTTTATTTGTTGCTCCTGCTACCCCTCAAAATTATGCTTCATTAACATCAAAGGCCTTTCATTAACTGCTTCCTGTCCTCCCTGTTATTTACAGTCCTAAAAGGTTAGACATCTTTCTCTCTCACGTTCCAGTCTGACATGCGATGCAAGCCTACCTCTGCTAGAATAAGCAAAAGCTACCTACTGCCGGCCTGCCTTGGGCTCTCCCCTGGGGAAAGTTTGCACCCCTGTCAATGCTAAAAAGTGGGTAATCAAACTACAAGAAAATTAAGTGCTATAAATGTGCAAAATTACTTTCACACAGCAAAAGATTTCATCTCATGCCCGGTCTAAAAGAAAAATAACCAAAAGTTAGAAATGTGTCTTCTTAATTGGGAGAGACTTGTGCTAAATGATGTCTTTATTTCCAGAAATACTGTGACCTAACGGAGATAGAAGAAAACTCATCCACTCATATTGTTTATCCTCAAATAAAAAGGTTTAATCAGCTTATCTTCTCATGTTCTAAAGAAAAGGAAAAATATTTTCAATAGAATACTTCTACAATGTTCAGGGTCTGACAAATACTTGCAAATATCTTTGGTTCACAGAGAATTTGGGGCTAAACCAGCCAAGTTCATTTTTCTGAAGGTAGCATTGCACCTACCATTCTGGATAGTTTGGATTATAAAAAGAGCATCTTCTGCAGATGGTGAATAAATTTCAGCTTAGTGTTACTTACTTTAATCACACCTGTGTTTTAATAAAACAAAATCTTAAGGTATATTGAAATATTGTTGATAGTGAAATATTATTTCAATTCCACAAAATGGGAAGCCACAGGCAAGAGATTAAATGCTTGCAAAAAAACCTTTTAAGTGACCAAAGAAATGCAGCTATGTCTTTAACTGCTGACAAGTTCTACTACCCTTAGGTCATGCTTATTCTACCTCTTCACCTGAAGTTTTCCCTTGCAGTCACCCAGTAAATACCACTGCAACATGCAACAGAGGAACCAGACTGAAAAGTCAGAATCCCAGAAGCATAATGCTTAGCAATGGTCAGTATCAAATACTGTCTTTCAGTCGTGTAAGATACAAATATTCCAGAAGCCAAGAACAACGGTAAGAAAGAACACCATTTATTTTCTAATTGTCTCAAAGCAAGAACTTGCTAATTATAATCACGTGACTCAAGACTAGACAAATCCAGTAAGAACACTGAAAAAAAATTTGTGCATTCCAGTCCTGAAGTTAACATTGAGCAAAACTAAAACACTGCTTAATCAGACCCAGACTACTTTAAATTGATTACATTTTTCACTTAGAATATTTTTAGTTTCGTTTTCCTTCCAAGCGCTTAGCTAACACAATGAAAAGACCAGAAAAGGTTATCTCCCCTTGTATTTAGCGCTAGCAAGATGAATTTCATCATGCATATGGTGTTTTAAAATTTCAGTCTGTACTTTTAAGATCTTTTTTAGTCTGACCTAGCATTTACAGTACCTTTGTTCTACCTCAGGTATTAAAGATTGTCCATGCTGCACCAGATGCAATAGCAGAATCCTGATGTGGCACAAAAGGAAAGCCACAGTCTTATCTCAGAAAGAGTTATCTCTATAGCAAGAAACACACAGCTTGTACCTCCTCAGTAGCACATTATATTACTGACTGATATAAAAATGCATCAGACTGGGTTTTTTTCTTGAATGTTTCAGAGCACCCTCATACACAGATGCTTTGCATATACTAGTGAATTTCAATCAAGAACGTTTAGGCCAGCCTGCTCTCACCTAAAAATCAAGAGAACTGCAATCAAACAAAATAGATTGCTGTCATAAAACAGAGGAAGTAGAGTGTTCCACTAGTTTCCTGTCGAGAAAAAAAATCTGCTCAAAGTACAGGGTAGCAGGCTATTAGACAATTTAACCTAGAAATCTGAGAGGCCCACTATCTATCAGGCACTTAAGAATTTAAAAGTTAACCAACATTCAGCCTTATCAAGACAAGCCCATTGCTAAACTATGGAAAAAAATGTCTCCTTTAGTCCCTTGCTCTTCCCAAAGTTAAAATTACAACGTCTTGTTTATGCTTGTGAAGCCTTATAGATGAAAACATCTACAGTACTAAAACATTTAGGCTGCCAATATTATGTGTAAGGTACTTAGTAACTGTAAAATGCCTTGCTGCACTGCTGTTTCCTACTAAAATTCCTTCTACTGAGCACAAAATTATCTGTTTGCCCCCCGAGTTTTGCACCAACCTGACTGCCAAACTAAAAAGACTATATTAGGACAAGAGGCAGTAGGCAGAAACTGATGCGTAGCAAGTTCCACCTGAACACGGGGAACAACCTTATTGTGCTGGCGACCACGCACTAGAAGAGGTTCCCCAGACTGTGAAGCCTCCCCCACTGGAGATCCCAAAACCGTCTGGATGCAATCCCATTCAACATGCCGTAGGGCGACCCTGCATGAGCAGCGAGGTTGGACCAGATGACCCACTGTGGTCCCTTCCAATCTGACTCGTTCTACGACTTTGTGATTTCCAAGTAGCTTTTCCAGTAAGAGCAGTTTTTAGAGAACCCCGACACAGCAGGAGATGCACAGCTCTCTGAGACAGGGCTCACAGCGAAGGGCTCAGCTCTGGAAAACGGGAGTGAAGCACGATCCCTCAGCACCTCCCCGACCGCTTCCTCCTCCTCCTTCTCCTCCTCGCTCGGCAGCTTCCCTGCGCAGAGCTTCGGAGGAAGGGCCTTTGTGAGCAGGGCCGGGCCCGGCCCCCTCGGAAGA
>NW_008238960.1:1422055-1431580 GCF_000691975.1 Corvus brachyrhynchos
GGCCCCGCCCGCCGGCCCCGAGTGGCCTCACAGAGCCAGCATTAGAGAACATCCCGAGTTCGGACCCACGGGGATCATGGAGTCCGACTCCTGGCCCTGCACAGAACACCCCCCAGAATCACACCATGTGCCTGAGAGTGTTGTCCGACCATTTATTGAACTCTGTCACGCTTGGTGGTGTGACCGCTTCCCTGGGGAGCCTGTTCCACTGGTCAGCCATCCTCTGGGTGAAGAATCTTTTCCTAATATCCAACTATCTTGGTTTAACCCCAGCTAGCAGCCACTTTCTCACTCCCCCACCAGCAGAACTAGGGAGAGACTTGGAAGGGTAAAAGGTGGAAAACTCATTGTTTGAGATGAAGACAGTTTAATAGGAAAAGCAAAAGCCATGCACACAAGCAAAGCAAAACAATGAATTAATTCACTTCTTCCCATGGGCAGGTAGGTGTTCAGCCATCCCCAGGAGAGTAGGGCCCCATCACATGGTAACAAGTTGGGAACACGAACACCATCACTCCAAATGTCCCCCCCTTCCTCCTTCTTCCCCACACTTTATACCCTGAGCATGATGTCCTGTGGTCTGGAATATCCCTCAGGTCAGCTGGGGTCACCTGTCCTGGCTGTGTCTCCTCCCAGCCTCCCAAGCACCCCCACATTCCTTGCCAGCGTGGCAGTATGGAAAGCAGAAAAGGCCTTGGCTCTGTGCAAGTCCTGCTCAGCAATAACAAAACATCTCTAAATTACCAGCCTTGTGCTCAGCACAAATCTAAAACACAGCCCCATACCAGCCACTGTGAAGAAAATGAACTCTACCCCAGCAAAAACCAGAACACCAGTCTGAATCTCCCCTGGTGCAACTTCAGGCCATTCCCTCGGGTCCTGTCACTGGTCACCACAGAGAAGAGATCAGTGCCTGCCCCTCCTCTTCCCATTGTGATGGAGCTGTGGACTGCAATGAGGTCTCCCCTCAGTCTCCCCTTCTCCAGACTGAACAGACCAAGTGACCTCAGCCCTTCCTCATATGGCTCCCCCTCAAGACCCTTCACCATCCTCATGGCCGTCCTTTGGACACTCTCTAATAACTTTGTATCTTTTTTACATTGTGGTGCCCAAAACGGCACACAGCACACGAGGCAAGGCTGCACCTTCACAGAGCACATTTGTACAATCACTTCACTCGGCTCTGCGCTGGTGCTGCCCGAGGCCTGGACCCTGAGGAGCCTGCAGAAGCTCTGCAACACTCTCTGGGTCTCCCCTGGGTCAGAGGGCGGGTGGAAAAGGAGAGCACCCTTGCCTGGCAGAGCAGCCACCTTCCCTGGGCTCCGGCCTTGCCCTGCAAGTGCACACTGGCAGGGCAGGGAGGTGGAGTAGGGATGTCTGGCAGAGAGGAGTTTGGATGTGGACATATTCATGGAGGAACTTGGATGTGGACATGGAGCTGTGGAGGCACAGCCTAACAGGGACATCCCTGCTGTTCTCCACAGGCCAGCTCCTGACTGGAGCTGATGTCAGAGATGTCCCTAAAGGCATGTGTGTGTCTCCATCAAAAGATGCCATGGACATGCTTCCCACCCATGGCAGCCACATGGCAGGGTGCTTTTATCTCTTCAGCCACATGCCAAGGATGGGGCCTTGTACCATGTCCCAAGCCTTGTGCAGCCTGCCACAGAGGGATGAGATGCTCTGAGCGCCCATGAGAATGCTCAACTACCTCAGCATCTCTTGTGCTTGTGTAGCCAAAGCACCAAATCTTTTTACCTTGTTAGTGTTCCCTGAATTAATGTCTTGACTTAGGAGGTCAGAGCAGCAGGTGCAAGGGGCTTCCACAAGAAGTCTTTTCCAGAGAGTGACTGGCTTGCTAGTGGATAGCATTTTGATAGGGATGTTGAAGAATACATTTAGCGTGTGTAGCTCAGTATGCAGCTGCAGTGTGAGCTGCAGGTTGAGCTCTGGAGGGGCAGGAGCCTGAGCCCGAGCCCAAGGCAAGAGGCTGTCAACCCTTTGCATAACAAAGGGCCTGGGGACCTGTGGCCCAGCCAGGGGACTGGACACCCAGAGACACAGCAGGAGCTGATGACTCCAGACTTTCCCATACTTAGACTTAGAGGGTATAAAAGCCCAGGGTTTCTTATGTCCCTCCTTGGAAGCACACAGCTCGAGCTGTTACTTTGATATTGCACCATGATTAAATTATTTTAAGGATCTGGACATCAGAGACTCTGCTAAGGGAAATCTGGTGTGACTGTGAGTATGGGGGGTGTAGCTGCAAGGGGGCCTTGGTCCCATCTTAGATGATGTCAGAGTGGCTCCAGGATGGTCAGACTGGGAAGTTCCCTTAACAGGGAGAAGCCTGCCAGCATACAGTCTACAGGCAATCTCCGAACAGTAGGCACTCCTGAGTTTTTCCCTCTTAACATTAGTAGAGACATCTTAAAACAAGAACAGTGTGGACTGGTTGGGAATTGGATCTGCAAGACATTGCTATGAACATCATGATGAGCTTGGGTTGTGAGGCAGCCACCATCACCAGCAACCAGAGACTGGAAAATTTTGGAGTGAAAGTTGTTGTGCCTCTTTTATCAGCTCCTTGTACACAGGCACAATGACACATTGTACCCTAGTGTGTATTATTCTTAATGTTCTTTTCATGCCATCATGTGGCATGTGGTAAAGCTACTTCATGAAAGGTGAGTACTTTTTGCATAGTATTCCATCTCTCTCTACTACTCGTGTTGCTTTATTTGCTCTTTCTTAATCTGAAATAAATAAAATCTGAAAATCTGAGATGAAAATAAAAGTAATCAGCATTGAAGAAACATGCCCATGTCCTTTTGCACATGAAAACTGAAGTTTGAATTCCCAGTGAGCACTGATGAGGCTACCTTTGAGCTCTACCAGGAAGTGCTGACTTGCAGCATTTCTCCTCAACTCTCTTCTCAGTGTTTTTAGCTCACACCCAGCCTTCTTTCTTTTGTAGGGTGGATTGATGTTGTTTTGCTCAGGGGCAACAGGCTGAGGACTGCCTCGAGGGTGCAAGGGAAAAAAGATAGCCTCAAGGAGCAGGAGAATTCATCAGGAATTTCACTATTGTTAAAACTGTTTAGACTTCCAAGTCTAGCAAAATCCGGTTCCATCAAGAATGGTAGTCATAATTGTCAAGGAAAGGCTGAAATAATAGCTGAGGTGGGAGGGGACCTTTGGAGATCATCCAGTCCTAACTCCCCATCTCAAAGCAGGGGCAACTAGCAGGTTGCTCAGGGATGTGTCCAGTTGGGTTTTGACTGTCTCCAAGGGTGGAGACTCTACAGCCTCTATGAGCAACCTGTGCCAGTGTTCAACCAACCTTACAGTGAAAAAAGCTTGTTCTTGTGTTTAAGTGGAATTTTGTGTGTTTCAGTTCGTGCCAGTTGCCTCTTGTCCTTTTACAGGGCATCACTGACAGGAGTCTGTCCTTGTCTTCTTTATCAACCCTCCCCCACCTCCATCAAACATTTATACACATTGGTGAAATTGCTCTGGAGCCTTCTTTTCTCCAGGCTGAACCGTCCCAGCTCTCTCAGCCTCTTCTCACATGACAGATGCTCCAAGCATTTTAATAACGTTGCACCCCTTTGCTCCTGTTGTTCCAGTATGTCCATGCCTATTTTGTACTGGAGCCAGCACACCCAGTGTGGTGTCACTAGTGCTGAGTCTAGGGGAAGAAGCACCTCCCTCAAACCTATTGGCAGTGCTCTTCCTAGTGCAGTGTGGGATGCTGTTGCCTTTTGTGCCGCAAGGTTTATCTTTGCTGGTTCAAGGGGAGCTTGGTGTCCATCACTGTCCCCAGGCCTTCACTGCAGAGCTGCTTTCCAGACACTTGGCCTCTAGCCTGTCCTGGTGCCTGGGGTTGTTCCTCCCCACAGGCAGGACTTGGCATTTCCTTTTCTTGAACTTCATGAGGTTCCTCTCTGCCCATTTCTCCAGGATGTCAAAGTCCCTCTGAACAGCAGCACAGCCATTTAGCCTGTCACCCACTCCTCCCAGCTTGGTATGACATGCAGACTTGCTGGATGTGCACTCTGTACCATGGTCAAGATCATTAATGAAGATGTTAAACAGTATTGTTCCTGGTATTGTCCCCTGGGCAAAGCACCGGTGATTGGGTAACTAGTGACAGGACACTCCTAGTATGGCATGAAGCACCAGGGACAAGCTTCATATTCATATTTATTCATATCTTTTTTTTTTTTTCCATTTCTGCCATAGAGAATAACATCTTTAAGGAAACCAGGAAAGACTGTTAATTTTATTTGGATTCCCTGAGTGTAATCTTGCCTTGTGTTTGAAGATTAGCTCAGGTAAACAAACTTTGTTGGTACTGAATGTCCCTTTGTTGTATGTGCAGAAGACATTCTTGGCAGCAGAGCAGAACCATGGCACAAAAATGATCTGGCTTTGTTTGCCCTATACATATCTCAGACTGATGGTTATTCTGTTTTCCTTTTGCCTGCTAATCCCTCTCACTCAAAGACACACATTTAAGTTCATGCAGCTTTAGCTCCTGCCATTTTCTTGAAAGCTGGCCTACCACACAGCTTTTTTATGTTTCAATGTCATGTCTGTCCTACCAGACCTCCTTGGAAGGGTAAGGATAAACAGTATTTGATCCCTCACTGGTGGGTTTGATGGAGTGACTGAAGTCTGACACTTCAAGTAAGGGATGAAGTGAGAAGAGCTCACCTCCTCTTAGCAATCCCAATATGTTGACTCTTATGTCTGGAAGAAACTAAAGGTGTGCTGCAGCTTCTGCAGTACTGCTGACCTCAGGAAGCCTCTGCAGCCCTTCCTTCCACAGGAACTATTTTGTGTTTCTCTGCATGTGTGTGTAATTGTGCAGATGAACTGCTCAGACGGGTTAAATTCTGAGAATTTAAAAACAGAAATCTACGTAATAATTATTATTGTTTCTGGTTACTTTGATTGCACTGAGACGAAACTTTATAAAATAATTGCACCAATCAATCCTAGGTAGGTACAAGGGAAAATCCCTGAGATGGCATGTGATGAGAACATTAGGGGAAGAATCTGTAATGCTATTAAGCTAGTAGAATCCTAAGGAGCACACTGTGTTAAGATGCTTGACTTCATGTCTGGTTATACCAGATGGCTTCCATCAAGAGGCAGATGTTTTCCCCAGCCTTCCCCTCAAAAAGGACATCAGAATTTAACCACACCTTTGTATTTGAATACATAGCATGACCAAAAGCATATGGTGTAGATATCAGCCTCATAGAGCTGTTGGGTGAAAGCACTGGGGTGGTAGATATAGCCTTGTGGAAAGCATTTCTTGAAAATGCTAGATTTTTAAAAATACATGCACTGTAAAAATACAGCTGACTTCCAAGAAGATAAACAAGATAATCTGCAGTGTAGTTACTTAAGGTTGAAACATGCTTAGGTAAAACTTCTTTGAAAATAAAACAAACGTTACCCTGCTTCATGTGTTGTAGCTTTAATGAAAATTTAAAGTGCATTATATAATGCCTCTTAAAGATGACTTAGCTGAGTATTTTCCTATTCAGACTGATGACTGATGCTGTAAGCCTGTCACAGCATATTTAATCCTCACTAATACCTGTTCCATAGTAATTCTTGGGAGTGTGTAGAGCACAAGGCGGTCAACCTCCCAAAATCTCCAAGTAGCTTACAGAGATCTGCAAATGGGGAAGAGCCACAAAGCTCTCGCTCCATACCTCACTGCTCCCGGGGGAGCTGTGGGGTAGTTTGCAGACAGGGTGTGACAGCAGCTCACCGGTGATCCACGGACCCTGCTCCAGCCTGAAGCCTGGGTGTGCAGCTGTGGCACAGGGTGTCTGGGCAAAGTCACTCTCGGCTTCCCCTGTGGCTGGGGATTTGAATGGACCAGCCGTCCTGGTGCTAGACAGCCCCGTTGCCAGCTACGTGATGTAATGTTATTATGAGAGCTGTTGCTGAACTACTCTGAAGTGATGCTGAAGTTGTTCAGGAGTCACAGATTGGCCAGTCCCTATGGCAGGGAGTTTCTAGCTGTTTATATATAATTCCTCAGTGCAAGAAGTCTACAAGGTGGTATCACATTTAAATATTATGAGAAAATATGGAGGCATTCAAAAGGTCTCACAGCTCTTCTGTGCCCAGGCACCTCATTGTATCCACTGTGATAACCAGTGACAGATTCCTGTTGCGGAAATGAAATAACCTCGTCCTGTTGTCTGAGCAATTCCAGTAGGAAAGGAAGCTTTACCCTCCTCAAAAGCTGGCAGAGCTTAGTATCAGAAACTAAGGCAGCTTGTGCTGTATGTGAGCACCCGTGTAAAAGCGGTTTGGGTAGTTTCCATTGTGGCAATCCTTTCCTGACTCTAGATTCTTGACTTCTTAGCTAAGGGCCTTCTGCCAGGGTTTCTTCTGGCTTTACAGAAGCAACCCAGGTAATGACTTTAACACAGAATACAATAAAATGTGTATCTGTGGTTTGATCCCACTCCCACTGAACTATTGGAAATGTTGTCAATTGCCTTCAAAAGGAGACAATGCAAATTCTTAGTGTTGCAATAATCAATTAGCAGGCAGTTTAAATTGTGCTGTCACCAGCTTTTCTCTTTGTGTCTGAATATGCGATCTTCATACTCTGTTAACAGAGGATCTTTACTTTTCCAGAAAATATCTTTGGCAAAGCTCTGTGCTCCTCAGTGGAAATATAGCAGAGACTAATTTAGCTTCTCAATTTTTGTTTTTCTTGGGCAACCTGAAAGAAAAAGATATAAAAAAACCCCCCACTTGTGAATGTTAGTTTTACATTTTCCCTGCAGTTCCTTTTCTAGGGTTAGTATTGCACTGATGGATCTGCATAGGTGTATGTTCAGCAGTGCAAATACTTGTGCATGGAAGTTTTTCTGTATAGCACCATCCAGACTGCCTCATGCCAGATCAGCTGCACAGGAGATTACTGCATGTACATCATCAGTGTGTGGCTGTCTACCCATACATACTCCATCATAGACACATCCTTTTGGTCCTGCCGTTGAAAACCCTACAGACTGTTGTCTTCAGTCATAAAGTAAACCATTATTTACTGAGGTTAGGGCTACTCCCACGATGCCTTCACAGTCATGCTTCACGTCTTGAAGCCCACATAATTTTGAAATGCATGACTCGGAAGCGTGAATCAACACGTCTCCCTTTCCTTAGCAGGGATGTGTACAACTTAACATCCCTTCCCTCCTCTGCAGAAGAGGGACGTGTCAAAACATTTTCATTTCAGAAGAGAAGCTGATGACAGAGTTTCCTGTGCCATCACAACAGAAGTTCATTCAAGTGCTAGACTGGGCCATCGACCAGACAGGATGGGGAATTTTTATAACCTAGGCTGTTTGTGACTGCAAAACGTTAGAGCAGCCAGTGCTCTGGTTTCCAGCCTGTGCTCTGCAGGCTTTTGGGACTGGTGAGTCCATGGATGGTGATTAAGAAAGACACTTTGCTGTCTAGTAGTCTACAGCTGGGAAATTTTTTCCCCCCTCACATCCACTGGAAAATGTATAGAGATGAAAATCAGCCAAAAAGCCCTGCCATAATGAAACATCTGCTCTTCTTATCAGACTTGTGTGAAAGGTTTATTGAGCCCAAAATTTTCATCTTTCACCGTGCCCCTCCCTTTACGGAAGGCCACACTTGGGGAAAAAAAAGAGAAGAAAAAGAGAAGAAGAAAAAGAGAAGAAGGAAAGAGAAAGGAAAGAGAAGAGAAGGGAAGGGAAGGGAAGGGAAGGGAAGGAAAGGAAAGGAAAGGAAAGGAAAGGAAAGGAAAGGAAAGGAAAGGAAAGGAAAGGAAAGGAAAGGAAAGGAAAGGAAAGGAAAGGAAAGGAAAGGAAAGGAAAGGAAAGGAAAGGAAAGGAAAGGAAAGGAAAGGAAAGAAAAGAAAAGAAAAGAAAAGAAAAGAAAAGAAAAGAAAAGAAAAGAAAAGAAAAGAAAAGAAAAGACAAGACAAGAAAAGAAAAGAAAGGTTTTTATCCGATCTGAATTTTTGTACTGTCCCTTGCAGGTGGTGGGGCTGAAGTGCTCCCCCAGCCTAGGAGGACTTGCCTTTCTCCACTGTTGTGTCCTAGCAAAGTGCCATAGGGTGGTTCTTAAGGAGAAACAAATATTGAAAATACTGAGTAAGATAGGTCTTAATTAGACAAGAAAAAAATGTCTATTTAGGGCAACAGAGAAAAAAAATCTACTTAACTGGGAAATAAAAATCATGTTGTTTCCTCTACACAGGCAAAATGGGACAGAAAAATTTCAAAGTTCAGAAGAGGATTGATTCCCTGCTTATTGTGGATCAGGAAAAGTTCAGAAAACCAAGCAGTTATGTAGGAGGGGGAAGAAAGAAGCCGCCAATTGTGATTTTTAAGCAAAGACAAAAGTCATAGCGCTGCAAAGAAGATAAACAGAATCAAAAGTGATCCATCATGGAACTGCTAATAGAAGGGACAACAAAAAAGTCATTTGGTCTGGTGGCTTGCTGAGGAAAGACGTGGGAGACAGAAGTCATTACCAGGTGAGGACAGAGTGAGGCGAACACCACTTTTTTCTTTATTCAAAGCAGGGATGAAAAGAACATCTGAAGAAGAAGGGGGAAGACAGGACAATAAATGATCAAAGAAGACATAGCATATACTATGTAAAAGACAAGCATGGCAGCTTCATAAGCTGATTTTACAAACCATAAATTACAGCAGTAGCATTAGTTGTGAGCCTCTGAACTGGGAAAAGTGGGGTTCCATACACATTACTAATAAACCCATAATCATATATTGAAACATGCAGAAACAATGTGGGTGTCTGCACAAGCTGCAAGGGTTAGCTAAACCTTCTTCCCCCTTTTACTTCATTTGAAAACTTGCTGTACAGGTGGTACTGAGCGTTTTTTTTTTCTCATTCAGGGATATTTTGCAGGAGATATTTTTATATTCTGTTCTCAGGAAGGCAAAATTTGGACTCCTCCTGATCCTGCTGATGTGCACTTTTAAAACAATGGGGAGAAACTGTTAGCCATGATCCTCAATCAGCATCCTCTCTGCTCCAGGTGCCAGCTTTTTATAGCTTTTGATGCATCACACAGGTGGAGAGGCCAGTTCTTGTGCACAGTCCTAGACTGTGCAATTGTTTACAAGGTTAGTGTCCTGACGGAGACATAGTAAGAACTAAGAAGCCACACTATACTGGGGTACTCCATCACTCGTTCTTGGAGAAATATATGTGTTCTGTTCTTCTCGGTTTGACAAAAATGCTTCTGTCTTAGAAAAGTAAGCAACAGGGTATGTATGAACTGGGGCAATGCTCAGTGTACTAAATGCACATTTTTATAGGAGCAAAATCATAGTCTAGTAGAAAAACTAGCATCAGGTGTGATAACGCAAGTCAGAACCATCCTCACACAGAATTTAATTGTGGTCAAGATCTGGGAAACATTTTACTTTTCAACTGCATACTTTGCACACTATTTGCATGACATCTTTTCTCTCTTTC
>NW_008238960.1:1431603-1450178 GCF_000691975.1 Corvus brachyrhynchos
GTGCCCTTTTGGCTCGTCCCCCTCCTTTTCTTCTTAAGCCTAGTAGTGATTCACTGGAAAAAAATTCATTTAGCCAGTAAGCAGGAATTTCTGACCTATTTACAAGTGAACTTCACTATACTTTTCATAGGTCAAACTCAAGCCCCGAAGTACTCCCCAAACTGCCTGTTAAAGCCCTGTCAAGTTCTCAGTGACATCTGAGTTTTCCCCTCCAGCCCATCTGTGCTTACCTCACCTGGCCTGCTGTGTCATAAGTGCTATTCACTGCTAATCCAGAATATTTTCACTTAAAATAACCTATATTCTTGGGCATGGACTGTGTGTCTTCTGAAAGGTCTCTAGAAGATACTGCATTGCTGGAGGAATAGTGGGAAATAATATCTGGAAATTCTACTCTGCTTCCCGGGATAACACCCAGCGTAAGTCTTGGTCCTTGAGCTGTTGCTGGCTCTGCTGCGTAGCCTCCGCGTTTCTGAGAGGATCATCCCCGTATCTATGAGCAGAACAACCTCATGTTTTACTAACATTCGCCACAAGATGGCAGTGCAAGATTTTAATTGTCAGTCCGTTTCAATTGTATTTGTCTGTGCCATGTGCGTGTGACAGCATCGTTAGACAGAAAATTAAAACCAGTAGTGCTTTTTTTCCGTTTTGAAACAAAGATATACTAGTTTCCTTTGAAATAGAGCGGATTGTGGAAACACGGAACCAATAAGAAAGCAATGCTGCTGCTGCACGTGAGGTGCTGCCATATTTCAGAAATGCACCTCAGCTTTCTTTGTATGCTGACTATGCATTTAATTAATTTACACCTCCTCCCTCAGTATAAAATCTGTATTGCAAAGATTGTTTACATGATGTATTCTAGGTGGCTTTTGAATTTAGGGAGCTTTTGTCCTGACATTGCATCTTTGGCCGATGTGCCAGGGCACACTCCCTGCCGGTGTGGTCCCAGAGCATGTCCTGCCAACAGAGCTGCAGGCAATTGTCAGAAGGTCAGTTCAGCCTTCCTCCTCTCTCTCCAGTTTCCCCTTCCCATTTTCTTTTTGCTTGTCAAATCAGGAAATTTGTTTCATCTGAAAATGTACCTGACAAAACCAAACAGTTATTAATTAAGTCCGCTGTCTGGCTTGCAGCTTGGGTGCCAGCATGGGCAAAAGGAGGCAGCAGGGAGCCTGGGATCCTTGCTCTGGCTGCACCTCATGCCCAAGCTGTTTTATGGGATGGCAGAGTTGAAGAAAGCTCTCAGGCCTGGGCTTTGCTGGTTGTTGATTTAACTGGCTTGCCATCACTGGTGCTATTTTCTGGTTTGGCCTTCACAGTGAGATGCTGATGGTGTTTCTTTCTCCATGACATTTTTGTCAGGATGCAATACAGTGAAGTCTCATCAGGTCTATATCATTGCCACGGGCAATTCAAGTTTTAAACAATACATCCTGCTTTGAACTGCTGCTAACACTCAACCCACAGTATCAACATCTTACTGATACTTGTAATTTCTGTGCTAGTGCGTTGCACTCACTGCCTGGCTAAATCTGTACAAAGACCATCCAGGAGACTGAATGCCATATTGACAAGTGGCTTAATTTCACAGCTACTGTGATTCTTGGTCACTAAAAACGTCACAGTTCAGCAGAAGAGTTGAAAATATTAATTTTCTATCTAAAAAATATGATGACATTCTTAATTCATAAATCCATCAGGGTAATGCTTTGAATGCTGGGGACATAATTTATGATTTGTAATGCTTGTTCTTTCTTCCCTTCTACATCCATTCCAGTGGGTGAGCAAGGAGGGGTGTTATGGTCTTGGTTTGAATGCAGAGAAGTGAATGCTGGGCACTCAGCTTTGAACTCTGCCCCCCCTGCCCTCATCAAGTGGAAGCTTTGAGAGGCATAACCATGGGTAATGTTCACCTATTTGCTCAGGCTGCTGCTGGAGACAGATAGTTTGATAAACAAAAGCTAAAGGGGTCTTCAAGTAGTATTTATCAGTTAGTGATGCCTCTTTTTTAAAGCTTATGTACATGTGTTTAGTAGTCCCAGTAGTCCACTGACAGATAAACATAAAAGTAGAGTTCAACAGTGCTGCTAAAGGTGTGATAAAGGCTCCACATAAATGCAGCAGAGCAGCAGTTCTGTTTTCTCCCCTTCCCAATAAAGGGCAGTTTTATGTTTCAGAAAGTTTCTGGGATGACTAATATGATCTGATACAGAACCAGCCTGCACTGGAAGACTTAATGGAGGAAAAATGCATTTTCTATAGTTAGCACCCAGCACTCTTAGCCGTATCTGAGAGGAGTGCTACTCTTACACTGAGTGTTAGACTTCAGCCTATATCTGTAACGTTTCTGAAACCTGGTATTTTTCTTTGCAGTGTAACTCCAGGAAAATATCCATTTTATCTGAAGAGAAGATTATTTTTCTTTTTTAATTCTTTCAGAGCATACCTTTCTCTTAGTCAGTTCTAGTGATATAGTGGTAACTGAAAAGTGGATAGAAATACCTACTTAGTATGAGATGTGGCTACATTGTCTAAACTGAACTGAGAAAAAACATCTACCTGTTCACTCAGAACTATACAAAAGTTCTATCTTCTTTTCCAGATATATAATCTGGGTTTTCTTCTTGCACAGATAGAAACAGTCATACATAGTAAATGTGTGTGTGAAGCTGGGGTAACTCTTCAAGAACAAACCTTTAGCACTGCAGCTAATATTCAGCTAATATTCTCATATGTTTCCAGATGCAGTATCCCAAACTAGAGACACTGCAAGTTCACAACTGCACAGGCCCTGAGCATGTCACACACACACGTTCCTTAATTAAGGAATTAAACTTTGCCAAACCCCCGTGGCACAGGCATGGTGATGATTTCTATTTCCACGGCGGGCAGCGGATGGGTCCAGCCGCAGCCTTGATATGAGCTGTGGGCTGGTGTGATGTGCTGTGTGGCAGAGGAATTAGCAGCAGAAGAAGAATGGGACAGCATCCCTGTAATCACCGCTAGGATGGAAGTCCCAGTAGGCTTATTGTCCTACGAGACTGTGTAAGAGTAGTAATTTTTCTTCAGGAGGGTTTGCAATATGAAGAGACCAGACCAGTTGCATGGCTACAGCACAGTTATCAGGAGCACTGATCCTGTATTGGCACGTTCATCCGTGTGCGTGCACTTCACAGTGCCACACTCTGAACACATCCCTTTGGCAGGGGCAGTCTGGGGCTGGAGATGGGAGCGGAAGAGATGGTCAAAACCAGAACTGAAAATGTGCTAAGGGAAGAGGAATATGGGAAGGAGGAAGAAAAAGGGAGAAGGGCAGGAAGCACAGAGGGCATTAAGAGACTTAAGGTACCAGCTGAGGACCTACAATTGTGGGAGAGGTTCTTAAAAGAACAACAGTAATCAGAGAGCAACAGACGAAGTGGTATTGTTTGTACACAAACACATGCTCACACATATGTCACAATTGACAGAAAATTGGTATTAGAATGACGGGGACTGTCTCGCACAGAAAAAGGCAGGGTTAAGACATCTGTGGCTGTTCTGGTTACAAGAAGTCCCCAAACACCTCCTGCTCTGCATGCAGTGGAGTTGCTGTGGAAACCCTGAGGCTCTGGAGGTGCCCACAGCTGCTCTGCTAGAGCATGTCTCCAAGAGCATCCTTCAGCTGAGCAGCAGGGCAGGTGGGCAGCTGGCAGCAAGGCTCTCCCTGTGTGCTGGCAAGCAGATGGGTCAAGCTGTGCTTCTGTGGGAGCTGGGCAGAGCTGAGAATAAACCTCAGATTTCCTGCGCCTCAGCTCCATCCATGAGGCCATCGCTTCCCCACGCACTAATCTGACATTACAGAACGTATGGCGACGCAAAGCCACAAAGAAACTAAATTAGGAGAGTAGTAGGCGTTTGACTCGCATGCAATGTTTCCCTTTCACTGCAAATTTCTCGTTTACTGTTATTTTTGCATTGGCCCATGTGACTGAATTCCCATAAAGTGATCTCCCACACCTCAGGGAGTTGAGAGAGCAGGAGGCAGTACTGGGCCAATCTGTGCCTGAAAATTAGAGAGTGACAGACACAGACCAGGCATCTGAGAAAGAGACGGCTGTGCAGGAAGGGATATATGAACCACTCTGACACTATTCAGTTGTTAGGCAAATGATTAAAGCTAAAAAGGAGGAAAAATGAACTGCTTCCCTGGTTGTATATATAAGCTGGACATTCGTGGAGAGTGAGCAAGTGGGGTGATTATCAACAATAAAAGAGTAATAAAAAGATAAGATCTTTGCATTCCAATTAAAAGAAAAATCATTGCAACAGGATCAGATGTTTTCCCTGGCAAAGAGGCAAAGAATTTCTCTCCAGGCAGGAGACAAATACCTATGTCTTTCCTTTTATCAAGTATTAACCCATAGGCCTGTGACAGAAAAAGGCAGAGAGCTAGCACAGGGATTTCTATTGGAAATGGGAAAACACTTTTTTTCTTTTTTTCTCTTTGTTGAAATTTGAAGAAAGATTGGACCAATGAATCAATGGCGTGGACGAAAACCAAGCTATTAGGAGATTAACACCAGGGGAAACCTTTGAGCAAGATAGCTTCTCTGATGGAACTGGGTAAGAAATTAAACAAACCAATATTAGCTTTGCTTCCCCTTCCTGCCACCTGCACATTGGCCACATGTTTGCAAAACACACCATGCAGCATGTGCTGATCCAATGGCAAGGCTCACTTCTGCAAGAAAGCTTTTTCTTACTGAGATTTTCAGCTCCAACCAATGAAAAACAAGTATCAGATGAAATGATCTAATGACAAATTTGCAATATTCGCTGCTGAGGTAGCATATGTACAAATGCTTGAGTCAATGGAACAAAAGTAGGTTTGCCTTTTCTGTACTGTTTTTTCAAGATTGTTCCAAAGTAGCCAGAGTGATGCCTAAGCACACGATTTACTGAAGATATTCAGAGGCCACATTCTGGCTTGTCTTCTCTCTGTCAGTGCCAGGCAGGTAGATAGATAACCAGGGAGAAAGTTGGTTTCACTGATTAACCTTAAGGATCCATCGTGGAGATTGCAGCTTTTTACAAAGTCAAGAAGTGTCACTGATTCAACTGTCCAGGAAGCCTGCTACCTCCTTAATCAATATTTTAGAAATTATTTCAAAAATTGAAGTGCTTAATTATTTACTCTTGAGTATAATTTTTAAATCTGATTGTTGTTGTTTTTCTTTTTCAAATCTGTTTGCAGTGGAAGACTGAGGTTTTTTTGTTTTGTGCATGTGCAGTGTAGACCTGAGAAGAGTATCTGTTTATTACCATGGAAAATGTTGACTGAAAAGAATGACTGGAAAAATAAGGAAATATACCTGAAAATATAAGCAAATGCAATATTTCAGCCAGTCTTACTTGTCTTCATCAAGACAAAATAATCTGAATGTGGCACAGTGGTACCTCTTAGAAAATATAATGCAGTGACTTAGTTTCCCTGTTCTGTGAGCAAGTTTCCCATCCTGGCTTCAGCTTCCATAGTGCTGGGGGAGCTGTGTTCATGCTGGGGACAGCTGTACATGCCATAGGAGGTGGGGGCTGATGGGGAGACTTCCTCAGGCAGATGGGACTTCTGGCCCAAAATGAGATACTGAAGTCGCATTTATAGATCACAGTTTTGAAGTTATTGCTCCTCTGCTGAAAGATGTCAGTTTTCCAGTGGGAAATCTATTCTCCAGATTTTCTGACCAGAACTTATGTTTATCAGTATCCTAATTCCAAAACCTCTTCTCCAGCACTTTCTTTTCTTTGACAATCCACTAATAGCTTCATTCCCTTCCCTATCATTGGCTCATCTTTCTTCTTATGTGGAAGTGTAGATCAGTTGAAACATGTATATTTCTTGTCTCCTTCCAATAGCAATTTGATTCTTTACATTAACCTTAAATTTAATGCACATTGAAGAGAAAGGTAAGAGCCTTCTGTACCTGTCATTTGTTTCAGTATTGGGATCTAAACATAACTTCATTACATCTCCCACTTTCATGCTTTACATACATCGTAGAAAATGTTTTAACAGCATTTGGCAGGACACAATTAGCCAGTGAGCAGTCCTTCCAGATAAATATTCACAGGTTTGAATCTGCATGCAGTAGGCTGAATTAACATCTACACCTATTGCATATGCTAAGTATGATGTCGTGGAAGTACTTTGTCAGGTCTCTAATTCTTAGTGGATGTATATATCTGTATAGATATATGTATCTATATATATGCATATATCTATCTCAGGCCGTAGTTCCAGATAAAGGTTCCTCATATAGGGACCCAAGTGGTATCTTGCACTCATTCCTTGTGGTCAGTGAGTATGATGAATACATCCTCAGCGGCAAGATGACAGTTACTTCCTCATGCCAGGGGAATACCCAGTACGGCATTAATAGATGTCCGTTGCAGGAAAATTGTCTGACCCGTTGAACCTTTTATGTTTTGCAGAGTAGAGAATTGCTATTTATTTAAACATTTTTAATATTGCATGTATTTAATGAGATATGTGTTTTAAAAAGTGGGTTTCTAGTACTGCACTATTTGTCTAAGTAACCTTTTCCTAGTTAACATGAAAACAACAAGATCCTTCTTAATATAGGCCAGAAGATGAGTTTCTCAAGGGTACTTTCTAACCAAGGTGTTTCTAATCTAGCCCTAATGTAGCAGTTGAACTTAGTCTCTTCTATTCTGGGTGACTGCATGAGTGACCAGTGTACTGGCTAATATGGGAAGAATCTCTCATCCACTCCTGTGAGGGGTGCTCCACTTAATATCAATAATTAAATACTTATTTGAGAAGGTCTTTGAACTCGGAACTTTGCTGTGTTTCCCAACTAGTGGGCTAGAGAGTCAAGGTGTCCTCTCTCTCCCTGCTATCTTCCCTCTACTTTGATTTCTAGATCAATGGTAGTTGATAATTTATATGAAATGGAACATTTCCAACAGTAAGGATGGAAAGAAGCCAACCTCTTGGTAGCTATATCATCCCCAAGTTATGCCACTAAGGAGAGATTTGGGAGAAAGTGTTTGGATGCAAGAACTATCTTTAGACAGACAAGAGCTTAGATCAAACACAATTTTTTGATTGAGTTGGACTTAATACTTTTTGGGTTTAATCTTTGTCTGTCAGCACCCTTATACTGCTCTGACTCTTCCCCATATGGTGAATTTGGGGGAAAATGATAGAGACTGAGCCATAAGAAAACCTATTAAAAATATATTAAAAAAAAGCAATACTGAGATACATTCTGCAACTCTGTTGACTTTACAGTGTCTTTGAAAGATATTACTAAATCCGCTTTCTTTAGTTCATTTTAAATGTTATATTCCCCTGGTTATTTCTGTTAGCTGTGTTTTCCTAATTTTGCTTTTAAAATACAGAATTAAATATTAAAAGGTTAAGGTTTCTTTTTTATGCTTTCCTCCCCCCACCACTTCTGGTCCAGTCTAAATGCCAGCAGGAGAAAATGCATTCTCAGACTTAACTCAGCTGCTAGCTCTAAATATTCTGTACTAAATTAAGTACAGAAACAGATACATGGTACTCTGAAAATATGGCTTTGAGCAATAGAATTGTGATAGCTCAGGAAGCTGCACTGACAATCAGCAAGAGCTCTATCCTGATGAGTAATGGGGGAGATTTGTCATTGTCTTCTCAAACCAAGTATTTACAGATGAACTCTACTTTCAGAA
The DNA here is from genome assembly GCF_000691975.1 of Corvus brachyrhynchos. Lineage (NCBI taxonomy): Eukaryota > Metazoa > Chordata > Aves > Passeriformes > Corvidae > Corvus > Corvus brachyrhynchos. Next base: position 1,439,323 of record NW_008238960.1, read on the forward strand.
CCAATTAGGCATCGTATACTTTTGCACATGGGCACATTTTCCTGAACAATATGGGAAGAACAAACTTTTGAATTTAAAAAAAAAAAAAAAAGAGAGAAGTTCAAATCAATTATGCTTATTTTAATCTTGCTTTAAATGTGCTGTTTCCTTTTTTTCCCTAAATAGTTTTTTATGTGGTTGCTGAAACATCTTTGTAAGGAAAGCTACAATACTCATACAAGGAAAGTCCCTGGTGGTTTTTAAGCATCATTTTTATTAGGATTTTTTAATTTAAAAAGGGAAGATCTAATAAGCACACCAGCCATTGAAACCCCTTATCATCGTGACTACTGTTTAAGTTTTATGAAGAGCAACAAAAATGACATCTACACTATGGGTTGTCTATGGAGGTATCTAAAGTGGTTTGGGAAGGTACATTCTGTAGGAAACATTTTTATATGCAGAGAAGTTAGGTCTGAAAGTGTATTGATTAGGCAAGGTGATCAGCCATGCAGATGAGCGTTTAGGTGTGTAACTTTGAATTGTTTGATGTGCGCAGTTATCATAGGAAATGAAGATACACACATACAACACCAGCAGCAAATTAATTGATTAGCTTCAAGAAACCTAGGCCTTTCTTTCAAATGTTTTCTCCTTACTTTCTTCCAAATGTTTTCTCCTTGTTCATCAGTTTTCTCTAAATAATCTTCTAATGATTAAAGTTGACAGCTCTGAAGACTTAGATTTAGTCCATGCCCAGTACTGGTAGGTACAACATAGATAACACTATTTGACAATTTCTCTATATCAGCATGTATTATTCTCAAGAATTTTTGGCAGACCCTTGAAAAGAACTTTGGAAGAACCAGAAAAGAGATTTTTCCCCCATGAAATGCATTTGCAGTTCTGTACCAAACCCTCCATAGTATTGGGAAGGACCTCAAGATGTTGGTGATGGTAGACAAAGGCTTTGACAGAGCAGACACACATGTTAAAGATCACAATTACACATCTTTACAGAACCTCTAGTGTTCATTTTGTAAATTTAAATACATCTTCCAGTGGGTGGATGAATACTGTCAAGACATGTTGCCTTCAGATAGGACAGGAGGTCAGATTATCTAAACTATGCCAGTTGTCACTTTTTACTGTACAAATCACGACCAGGTTCACAGGTGTTAACTCTGGATTACTTTTCAAATCAGGAAGCAAAAGGCATATACGGTATTGGAGCATGTCCAGGGAAGAACAGTGGAGATGGGGAAGGGCCTCAAGCACAAGTCTGATAAAGAGTGGCTGAGGGAGCTGGGGTTGTTTAGCCTGGAAAAAAGGATGCTCAGGGGGGACCTTATCACTCTCTACAATTACCTGAAAGGAGGCTGTAGCCAGGTAGGGGTTGGTCTCTTCTCCAAATAACAAGCAATAGGACAAAAGGAAATGACCTCAAATTGTGCCAGCAGAGGTTTAGATTGGATATGAGGAAAAATTTCTTCGCCGAAAAGGTTGTCAAGCATTGGAACAGGCTTCCCAGGGAAGTGGTGGAATAGCTGCCCCTGGAACTGTTCAAAGAATGTGCAGGTGTGATGCTTAGGGACATGGTTTAGTGGGGTACCTGGCAATGCTGAGTTAATGTTTGGACTCAGTGGTCTTAAAGGTCTTTTCAAGCCTAACCATTCCATGATTCTGTGAATTCCCATAGGTGTGTGAACAAAACAATGTGTGTCTTGTGGGCTTTTATGTTACCAGATCACAGTCTAGCAGAGAAAAACTAATGACTGGAACAACTTTGAGACTCAACTTTCAGTAGATGTAATACCATGTCTATTACACAGTTTTTGATGACTATGACCTATTGATGAGCCGACTGCATTAATTTTCCAGGCTGTGCAGGATCAGTTCCTCTCTGTAGTGTTCTACCACTTGCTTGGTACCCAGCAGTGGGCATCAAGCAGTTGAAGTCAATCAGAAGAGTCTGAGGAATAGCTAAAACATTTCTAAAGGCTGTCACCTGTATGATGGCATCCATCCTGTCCCAACTGGTTTGATGCAAGGGGGTTTCCAGGGTTCCAAAGAGTTGTCTTTTCTTCCTTCCCCTATCTACCAATTGAATCTGGGGACAAATTTAATGTATGGTCAGAAGCTACTTCTTTCAACTTAAAAATGTTGGAAGGTACAGCCTTCACATCTCATTGCAGGAGTTCACATCTAGCATTACTGTAAATCATGGAATAATGGAATCATACAATGTTTTGGGTTGGAAGGGTCCTTAGACATCATTTAGTTTGAACCCCCTGCCACAACCAGGGATGCCACCCACTAGATCAGGTTTCTCAGGGCCCCATCCAACCTGGCCTTACACACTTCCAGGGTTGGGGCATCTACAACTTCTCCAGGCAACCAGGAGACTGCTGTAGTGCCCTGCATGTGGGGCTGCAGAGTGTGGGCTGTGTGAGAGTTGTGGAGTGTGGGTTGTGCCTAGCAAGGCAGGATGACAGCATGCAGTGCTCTGGTTGTGAATCAGCAGTGCCATACTGCTTAGAAAGCTGTGCTCACTACTTGCCCCTGATAGGGCTGACAGCAAACACAGAACCATTGTAGCATACAAAACTGAAAAAGTGTCAGGCGAATATGTAGTGTTGGGTTGACCTACCCATTATTGTGGTGATTATGATGCCTTAGGTTTTAATTTTCATATTTTTCAAATCTTGTACTGTTTAGTGTGTAACTCTGAAGTTTCTTGTAGCCTGTTAACTTCTGCTCTCTCGTGCTAGGTAGACATAACAAAGCCTCTCCAGGCCTGCTCTCCAAGGACACCCAGACCGTCCTGGGCCCAAAAGTGTAAACCAAAAACCTCTGAGAGGGGGGCAAGCTGAGAGGAATTACATCATTAAACTGAAGCTTTAATTGGAGAATTAACCCTGATATGCAAATGAACCAAACCTATAAAAGTGTGAAGAACTCGTGCCCTGTCGTCCATCTTGGGGTCCGTCTTGGCAAGAGCCTCTGACTCCTCAGGAGGTACCTCCGAAGGCCTTTCAAATGAATACCTACCTTTATTCCCTTACTCCTGTCTAGTCTCTGTTTATAGGTGGCCTCTCAAGGCATCAATTAAGATCAGATGAAAGAAGAGCTAACACTGGCATGGTGTCATCCTGACAAGATGGATGTTGACTTCCAGTGATTTTTAACTGTTTCCACATACACAGGAAAATTTTCCACGTACATGTGCAAGCAGCCCAAATTCCTTTCTCCTGTCGTACGAACTGCTTGGAGCTAGTGACCAAGAATATTTAAGTGTGGTGTTGCTAAGTGTTTACTTTAAGCACATTCAGGTACTCTGGAAAGGTTATATCTACCTAGATGGACAGGATAAATTTACGATTGTTCTGCTTACTGGACAAGGCTGATTTTTTTCCCTTTAAACTCTTGTTTTTAATTATATTTGAGCTAAGCACTCAGAAACCTTAAGGCAGGAATCCCTTCTTTACTACCTTATAATTAGCCCTGATTGTTCCTTTTCATGTCTGTTAAGAGCAGGAAGCACAGAAGCTCAGAACATGTATTGCTATGTGATGACTATTCAGCGTCTTTCCAATGCTGGGGAAAATGCACAGTCTCCTCATAGGACAGCTCATTCAAATATACAGTGTTATGCCACCAGAGGAAGTACTCTTGCTTATTATTAAAAGGCTGCGTAGGTATTAATTTCATATTCCCCATATTTACCAAGTGCTCGCCTCTGCTTGTGAAAAAGGTAGTGAGTCACCTTCCAAACCTTCCTCTTTCTGTCACTTAGGCCCTATGCTACATCACTCTCAGTTCAACAAGAGAAAAATCACCAGGCAGAGCTGACTTTCAGCAGTGACTTTTCAGGCTTCTTTTACAATGAAGCTGTGAAATGAAATCATAGTGTTTTGTTTTCTCGAGTTTCCCCCAGTCCATTCTCAGTGGCCTCCTTCAGTGTGCAAATTAAGCGTGGCTCTTGTGGTTCAGCCTCTTTTCAGCATGGCTGTAGTTAGCAGTTGGCTGAACACCCAGCACTGTCACTTTGTTTCATAGCTTTGCCATCAGTAAATGGCAATTGTAAACCAGTTTTTTTAGCTTGTTCTTCAGGTGCTTGCCCGAGACTGGAAACCTAGTATTTGAATCAGTAAGATTTTTTTCTAAATTAGCATCCCAAAAAAAACCCCAAACCCCAAAACCTCGGCCACAGAGCACAAAGCTTCTGAGCCTGGCTGTCCCACCTCATATGCTCTGGTAAAGGAGGGTGCTCCATTAGGACAGAGGCGTGAGCTGAGCTATCAACATATGGCAGCAACAAGAGGTGCAGGTTACTTCATGTGCATTAGACAGAGTCTTCACGACAAGTCAATCTCCTAAAGCATTTCTAGGGTCACAAACCTTTTACAGTTAATAAATTTTTGAAGGGTAAATGGAACAAGTATCATCATCTCGTGGCCTCTAAGCCACAGTGTTCACCTATACTCTGTGTTGGACCATGTCACTGAAGCTGAACTTGAGTGTTCAGATTGCTGGGACTTTGTCTGTAGCACTTAAAGACTACAGGCATCTGCAGAGGAGGCAGAAGCGCTCACCTGCTGCCTCTGTGCCATCACAACCTTAAATGTTAAAGTTCCAGACCTAAACTTCTCCCATGTATAAGTAGCCCTTGGACTGGGAGAGCAGCTTCAGTGGGGTATATGCTAACCATGTGCTAAGCTAGCACATGGCAAAGATCCCTTCTCCATGCAGTGGAACTGGATGTGCATCACCAATGAAGCTGGTGCAGTTTAAGTCGGTCCCTCCTCTCTGCTTCACTGATTTGTTACTGCTCCTTATCTGAGTATCATCACTGGCAATACTCTGTGTCTGCTTCAGTGCAAAAGAGAAAACCATCAAGGCTGAACAGGATCATACCACTAATAATTTCCAGACAGTGCTTTCCAGTGACATAACTCACCCTCTGGATCATCAAAGTTACCTGAAGAGGTTGGATTAAAAGAATAAAATAAAAACACAAGAAAGGCAGCATCAGCATTAAGGGGATTTGTTAAATTGTGATTGTGTAATTAATGAAAGCATTAATTCGCTGAACTGTTGAACGAAGGGATACACAACAGATTGCCTGACTCTTCTACTCTACATAATCTCCTCTGCGCAAGGTACTCTTCCTCTGAGGTATCTGTGGAGTCAGGGAAGGGGAAATGTTCAACTTGCTCTTCCTTTAAGTCCTAGTAGAGCTAGATAAGAGATTTTGTAAAGAAAAAAAAAAGAAAGCAAAGCCCACAGCTCTCCACTCCAACAATGCTAGGAAATGGAGATGCCTGTTCAGGAGTGTTAATATCTCACATTTCTTCCCCCCAGCTTCCGCACACAGAATGGGCGCAGACCATGCTCCTGTTGGAGCTCCTCCTGCCTTCTTTTCCCTGGAGAAGCCCTGTCCTCTGACATAGGGCAACACCAGGGCCTTTCCCCTGGGCCCGTCTGCGCAGATTGACCTGCTGCCTCTCTCCTATTTTTCTTGACATCAGCAAACAAACTGCTCTCTCCACTCTTTCGTCTTCCTGGTGTTTTTCCAATATTCTTGGTTTCGCTGTTCCAGACAGTACTTAATATAGTGAAATTTCAGAGTGGATGAGGATAGCAGTTCTTTAATATGTCTTTCTGAGTGTCCTTGCACTGAAAAAGTGTATCTCATTTGAGAGTGTTGGTGTAAGAAACATGAATGCAATTTCCTGAAGTTTTGCATGAGATGTGTGGGAGCAACAACATACGTTTCATATCCTGCCAACTTGATTTCACTAGGTCTTGGAGAATTTTGACCCTAGGGACAGTTGATAGCCAACTTGTTATTTTGTATAGCTGATAGTTTTTATGTGACCTTTACATGAGCAGGTCTTACTGTATATATACAGCGTATGTACATATATATATATATATATATATATATATATATATATATATATATTTTATATGTGTGTGTCTTTCTCTCTGCCCACGGCCGATGTGTTAAATCCTTCATAAAGGCAAATGGTATACCACGTCCTTCCTTTGAAGACAGTCAGTTCTGTAGCAGCTGTCCAGTGGAGTAAAAAGACTAATTCCTAAATGAATTTTCACTTAGACAGCATAATAAGTTTAACCAGGACACTTCCCCATCACTCCATATGAGAAAACATAAATTACTGGGTACTAGGTAGGAAATGCAGCTGCTAGAATGCTTAGAAGGAATGACAAAATTAGATTAAAAGTGTAAGTGCTATTTAATGTGTGTCCCATTGTACTTTGCCCAAATCCTCAAAGCTTTACCATTTATAGAACATAAATTTTTACAGCATCCTTGTTAGGCAGTGGGGGAGACAAATATTATTATCCTTATATTACAGAATGAATGAAGTGAGGCAGACAGGTCTCTGAGGATATGTCTATACTAATCATCCTATTAATACAGACATAGAATAATTAGGATACAATAATTCTATATTAATACAACATGATAATAAATGGGTTATTTATAATTCCCTGACACCAACACGACTGATACAAGGTATTTCATGTCCATATGATGGTGAAATACTTCAGTCAAAATGGGTTGGCCATTTTAAATTGCCTACCAGGAATGATTCCTAGTCTGTGTTTATACCTGAAAAACATCTGCAAGTCTAGGAGAGTGTTAGCTTGTTCAGATCAAAATGTGCTACAGATAATTTCCCAGTGTGCCCTGGCCCATGGTTCATGAGTGCAGACCTAACCAAAGAATTTCACCTTGTGCCATGCAACAGCTATATTGCTGTACGTAACTTTGGCGTCATCTTTTGCTTCTGTGAAATCTGACTTTTGCCTCTGCCTCTGTTGCTCTCCTCCTCTTCCAGCCTGGCTAGGGTGTGTTGCCACTGGGGGGCAGGTCTCCAGGGCAAACAACCATGCTTCTTTCCCACAGGCTTACTTTTACCAGGGCAGAGAGCCTTGGCAACACTTTGGCATTTTGCAGATGTTTCTACCAACATTTAAGTTATGATCAATTGGAGTTCCTGTGTAAGGACTGAATTCTTTCACCTGCAGTCTTGAAGCAGCACCTGTGTACAATCGTCTGTTGAGAGCAATAAGGCAAGATACTGCTCATTGTTAGGAAGGATAGGAGATTGTAGCCATAAAGTGTTATGTTATAGAGGAAAATAAAACCACAGGCAAAATTCAATACAAAGCTAAAGTGACACACCATAACTCTGCTACTGTCTCTGTCAAAGTCTCAGTTTTGGGTAAGTGGAAACTGGTGCAGCCCTGTATCGAATGTGTAGGAATCTTACAACATTGAATTTAAGGGAGCTTAATATCCTTCGTTACACAAAGTATGTGCAATGTGGACCAAATTAATCTCTGGCTTAGTTCTATCCAATGCATTAAAATCCCTTGGTTTATTAATTAGTCCCAGACCTAAATATTTTTTCCGCCATTCTGTCTACCACTATTGGAGCAGCAAGATTTTCATTAATTTTCATGCAACACAGCAAATTACTTCCTAGAATCTAAATCCTCATTTATCTTGTAAAAGTCAGGGCCTTTGATGAATATATGAGTTGAGCCAACACTAGTGGGACATTATATTCCAAAAAAGCTGCGTGTCACCTAAGGTGCCCCTTTCTATACACAACTCATCTACTGCTGTGGGCAACATACAAGTCTGTTAGCATAATATATTATTTTCTGAGTGTCTGTTCTAACTGGCTGGAACAATAGCAGCAATCTGCAATCAAGACCCAAATGAAATCTCTCTGCATCCATCTTGCAGACAGGAGAGATGAAACAGAACATTCACTACCAGTACAGGGGAGAAATCAGAATCCCTTGGACAGTGTGAAGGTGCATACAGGCAGTCAGAGAAAACTCCTAGCAGTTGTAGAAAAATGAAATGCTACTCATTCCACTCCCAGAATACCTAACATCAAATCACTTCAATGCACTTAGCAGCCGTAGCTCACATGTGCTGCAGTTCAGAAGGTGCATACGCATTTTAATTTCCATTCCACAATTTGTGATCTACCTGGAATAACAAAAAATTCCCCTAAATGGAACTTGCTGTGCTTCTTCACAGTCTTGTCACCTCAAGGTTAGCCTCCTGTAATATTCCTTCCTTTTGGCTATTGCTTGAGATTATTCAGAGCCTGAAGGAAGTCAGGAATGCAGCAGTCACATATTAATCAGATCTTAAATTTGCAGCATGTCACACCAACGTGCTCTGAGCTGTCTTGGCTGCCAGCGGGATTCAAGGTATTGGTGCTGACCTTTAAAACTCTGGATGCAGGCTCTCTCCTCAAAGCACACTACTCAACAGCCATCAATGGAGGCATTTGGGAGGCAGCTCTGCTTGATAGCAAGGACTGCCAGCAAGGCAATGTTTGCTAAAGACACCTTGGCTCTTCAACTCACTGCACTAAACTGCCAGACATGCTGTTTGAGCTTTTTTTTTTTAATTTTAAGAATTTAGAAAAAGATCATCTAAGGAATGGACTGTCTTTTTTATGAACAGATTCCAAAGGGTAGTATGGGTGTACCTTATAAATAACCCTTAAATAGATTAAAATGCACTTGCAGTTAGCACCCGAGATGCAGGCCTACTGTACTTGCAGGCTTGACGTACTCATCTAAGCGGAACCTCTGTTTTACCTTACAAAGTACTAAAGAGCAAATCTAATTACTGTGCTTCAATGAGAAATGTCTGTATCACGTCAATGGGACACAAGAGACAGTGTCGAGAGGTTCCAAACCTGGTCTGTGGAAAAACAGGACCTAAGCTAGTTAATGTAAAGTCCAGTTATAGCATAGTGTTTTCTCTTGGGTGCTAGAAACAGCTGAACATTCAAGCATCTGTATGTTGGCAGTAAATGAATTGTGTAAGTGACCCTGGCTATAACACCGGATTTTACCATCCACAGTGCTAATAGAAAATGCACTGATGCATATTAGTGAAGGGGAGTCCTGAATACGAAATAGCAATAGAGTTAGAAACAATCCTCAGGCCACTGTACAAGGCAGAAACTGATAGCAATAATGAAGGCTTCTGCTCCCTGAAAGGGGCTTCTCTTAAGTGACAAGTGAAGTGCAGTGGCAGTCGTGTGCCAAAGCACGCACAGGGACTGACTTATGGTGATGCAGCCGTAACAAAATCCCATTTGTAATGAAGCAGAATTGAAGTGTGAAATTATTTCATAAGCTCTTTGGATGGTTTGGAGGAGATGGTTCCCATCATCTCAGGCTGTCTTTCATGAAGGCTCAAGAAGTATGTGGCTCCTGTTCTGTGCTAAGCGACCATCATGGCTGTGAAAAAGTAATCATGGATTCTCTCTACAGGGGAATCACTGCTGTTCTTTGCAGTTCGCTGAGGCTTCATGAAGGTGCTGTTATTTGCTAACTTTCGTGCCTCTTACCCATTCATAGAAGCACACATTGCTATGTTTAAGACAAAATTTAAAACACTAGAATGGATTTTTAAAATTCTTGCTCAATAAGTAGTTATGTATTGCCACGTGAGTGTGCATTCATTTAGCTGTGTGTTTTAGAGAGAGTGGATAAGTACGATATTTGAAAATAATGCCACGCAGAGGTAGTTTTTTCAATGACTATCTACTATTAAAAGTTTTGTCATTCTAAACAAACTCTTGGCAGTGACACCGGTGCTTTGCTGATCTCCTTCTACTTTGCTATATTGATCTACTTAATATTTTTCCATATTATACATACCCAGCCTTAAAGACTGTGTGTAAACAGTCTCTCCACTGCAGAAAATAATAAGCAGGAATCAGTGACTACATCCCCTGGTCCTTAGTGCTCATTTGGCTTTCCTATTCACAGTTATCACTAAGTCAAAAGTAAAAGAAACATTACCACAGCTTTTACTGTCTTATCTGGCTGCCCTGTGGGATTATTCAAGTAGGTAAGGAATGCAGCAGCAAGTCCAAAACCTAGCTCTTTCTGATACAGAAGAACAAAAGAAGTAAAAAAAAATGTTCTGTGTGACTGCTGGGAACTGAGACCACTCTGCACCTTGAAGGATTAGGTCCTGTGATAGAGAGTGCTTCTGCAGTAAGAGGAACTTGTGTGAGAACCCCCCACCTACACATCTCAAACCTGATCAAGAGGAAAACACATCTGTCAAACAGTAAAGTGTTTTAATGCAAACAGAACAAAGTTCTCTATTTGCAGATGGAATCACTACTCAGCTATGGGCAAAATTGTGAAATTTCTCAGTTCTAGACTGCAGCCTAATTTTTTACAGAGATGTTTCCCTATTTTTGTAGCTATGGAAACAGGCTTTTTTTTTCTTTAGAAATAAGCCAAGAATTAGGGGCCAGGCCACAAAATATTCTGTTTTATTACAAAACCACCAAAACGTGATTTCTCACCAATTTAACTGGCAGCAAGAATATTTCACACAGCAGTACCATGTTCTGATGCTCTCCTGGGGAAGCTCAGCAGCAGTAACTTTGGCTGAGACTTAGAACTATTTTTGGAAGCTTCAAAAGTATCCAGGGAAAGTACTTTTCACTTTTATTCATATAAACAGTATCTCTATTTATTAAAAAAGTGAGAAATGGCTTCTCCTCAACTTCAAATAGCTTTGACAATAAAATTCTGCTTATATCAAGGTCTTGGGAGACACATGAAGTTTTGTGACAAATGGGGTGTTTGGATGATGAAGAGATGACTTGAAGACTCAGGAAGAGACGCTTCAGACTCCTGCCCCTGGAGCACAGTGAAATAAAGGTGAGTGCACTTAGATCCCAGCTCTGTGTCGCCTACCCATTTAATCTCTCATGGCTGCATGGGGATGGACTATGATGAACTATATAGCCTTTTCCATCTTAAATTATTAAAAGGCT
>NW_008238960.1:1450384-1488815 GCF_000691975.1 Corvus brachyrhynchos
TTCCTGCTGTGAAAAGAAGGAATAAAACCCTATGTAAATGTTTAGGTTCCTAAGTACAGGCTTAAATCTTATTGAAGTCCATAGAATTTAAAGTGCTTAAGTGTTTTGCTGAATAGGGATATGTTGCTGAATCATGGCCAAGACTTTTTAAGTTGATGTACTTTTACCCATGAAATTACTGATACGCTCACTATCAACCCATTACTTCAGTGCATTGTTAAAGGGGAATAGACTTTTTCAGGGCTTCTGATTCATCCTCTGAAAGAGCATCTGGCCGAATCAGGGATTCAGAATAAAGTCAATGAGTAAAAATGTTAAAAAACATAAAGTCTAACCAGAGCAGGAAATTGAGGAATGAGCCAGGGCAAGAGTTTTCTAGACAACTACGCTGCTATTGACAACTTCAAAGTTCAGTACTCTCTGCTGTGGTGTTACCACTCATTCTGAAATTTGCTTTCCATTGAACAGAAAGCAAGATTTGGAATTTTACTGGAAGTCTATCACCTTCATTGGCATAGACTGCCTGATTTCCATCTGTTTGTGTCCATTACCTAAAGATGTGCCCAAATGTTTCCATTAGCAGCAAGCTACACCTCATGGTATGAACATGAAATATAGTAGATTAACACTGTCTGTCACTGCATATTAATTTCCAGTACCCTTTTCTAACTTCCTTTTTCTGCCTTCCACCTTTTCTGCAATAAACTCTCTAATCTACCAACATGTCAAACCTGCAACTCAATCAGATGCTCTTGCTGCAAGCTGCAGGTTGGTGTATATGTTTGCAGTTAAGCACACATACTCCGAGATAACTTACTGGTTATGGCTGGGGTGATCAGCAGTGATGAGATTAAACCAAAATTTTTGAACACATCATTGATGAAAACATCAGTAAAGCTTTAGACATCAAAGATGGTCTTGAACACATTGCCTCTAAATGTCAAAAAAGACCAGGCTTGAGGTCAAACATTGCAGCATAGGGCTATTCAAGAGAAAACCTGCAATGAGGTGTTGTGTCTGTCACTCCTTATCAGAAGCATCAGTCTCAGCTGTGTGGCAGTACATTTGCCCATTCTGTCAGGTGATGTGCTGTTCTTTGCCCTCAGTTTCTCTCCTTTTTTGGCATTGATGACTTCTTTCTGGAGGTGAGACCTCACAAAAAATCTTTGGGAGTTGGTTTCTGAATCCAGGCCATTCAGAGAGCAAACTCACATGTTCAAGCACTAAACATGCATTAGGTGTGCTGGGGAAGTGTTGCTGCCACCTGCCACCCTCTCCCACTGAGCATCACTGCCACCCAGGTCCCCACTCGCTCCCCAGCCTGGACTGGCCACTGCACCCATGCCTGACTCCTTGGCGAGATATGCTTTTGGAAAAGAGCTATGGGGAAAATGCCCCACTTCAAATGACCACAAGCTGCTGTCCATGGAGTGGAAACAAGAGGCTCCATCCAATCTCTCTTTTCACTGCACGCTTCTCTGCTCTGGAGCACTTTTTGTTGCTCTTTTGGTAGCTTTCCTTTGCCAACAAATAACAGGCATTAAGGATAGAAAAACAATAAAATTACATGAGGAGAGAGCAATGATCAGTACACAAAGATAAACATCAGCAATAAACACTTGCAGCTTCCAGCCCTACAATGTATATAAATGACAGAGGGGTGCATGTGAGGGAAGAGAACAGAAGTGGTGCATACCGATCTAGGAAGGGATGGTGCAAGGCTCCTGGCAGAAGCTTGGGAAAGCCCACATGGTTCAAGAATACTGGAACCACAAATAGCCTACGCACAAGAGCCGACTGTGCCCAAATGCCACATCACTGTGAGTCTCTTTGGCTTCTTGGAGTTGAAAATTGAGCTTTAGGATTAATGTGGTGTGTCAAACATCCAGGAAGGATAAGTGGCACAAATGCCATAAAGCTGACCCTCTGAGGGCAAAAGAGGAAAAAAAGGTATTTTTTTTAACTCCTCTCTATGATATTCTAGTCTACAAATAGAATAAAATGCTTCACGTTTATGAGGAAAGAAGAGCTCTGGAATGTCCTTGCTAGAGATATTTCTCACTGTTCAGTACTCACTTCTAGATGGCAGGTCTTAGCTTTGTCATTCTTCTCCCAGTTTCAATACTGTCCCTCCCAAATCTCAAGTTGCTATTATTTTGAGAAGGAAGATTTTGAATCTGGTTAGAAGAACAAAACTTTTTGCAGCAGATTGATTGGAGGAAAAAAGAGCTTGCTGTTTGGTGCTGTTTTGAAGTCTGGGTGGTCCAGCAGAAGAGGAACGTGACGGGCTGAAGGCAGGTGACGTGGCGAAGAGCACATGCTGAGTTCAGTTTGCCCAAGCTGCTCTGTAGCTGGCAGCTCGGATGGCCCTTGCAGCCAGAATCAGAATTTCTGGGCCAACTCTCTGTTTTTTATTTCTTTCTTTGGTGTTTGATGTTTTTTTGTTTTTTTCTTTTCATCTTGTTTTACTTGTTGACACTAATACACAGTTTCACAACTGTGGACAGTTTCAGCTTAGCTTTCTACATGTGAGAAGTGGTGGTTGGCAACAGATATTCTCTGGGATACAAAGCCCCTACAACAACTGCCCCCTGGTGTTTTAACTTCTTCCCTGCTGTTAAAACTGATGGGCACTCATCTTAATAGCACTCTCCCTTGCTTTGCTCCAGAGTTACAGCCCAGACAGTACCGTTTTGCAACTGACAAAGATAATTTTGGAATTATTAATTTATTAAAGGGATTAAGGGAAGTAGCTACTACAGTGAGGAGAGGTTTGACTTGGTGTCCAAGGATCTCCTTTCCAGACAGATACAGGCCCACTGTCAGTGGAGAGGTATTATTGCTGAACAGGTCAGGTGTGCTCAGCTGTGAGGACCACTGCAAACGGAAGGGCAGACATGGAGATCCTGTTGCCCTCAAACACTCTGAATAGGTAAGTCCTATTTTCCCAGCATCTGGAAACTCAGAGGGAAAACGGAACCATCATCCCTCTGACAGGAGATTTGTCATGCACAGACTTAAGGTACAACTTTCCTGGAACAACAGGAGGACTTAATCTGATTCAAGGCATCATGTGCTATGGAAAAGCATTATAGCTTGTCCAAGACAGAGCAGTCTGTCTTTAGCTCAAATTGTTGCTTTGATAAAGAGGCATGGATAAAAAACCATGGAACAAGCAAACCCTGCCATCTACTTTAAAGGAGTGCTAATGTGAAATGGAAAAAGTAATTCCTGATAAAATTCAAGGACTGTCATAATGAGGAAATATTTTCATCTTTGATCAAATAGAAATGGTGCTTTTTAGTGCTTGAGACAGACACAAGTAAGCTTGCACAGCAGAAAACTGGACAGCAGTTTAAAAATACTTCAAGCACATTATCATTATTGGCTATAGAGGTCCTTTAAATGTATTTCTATATCTCTGAAATGAGGCTTTATCAGTTTTTTTTCAAGCTGGTAGCTCAGAGATGTGGCTTTTTTGGGGTCACACAACAGATTAGTGGCAAAGGCAGACAGTAGAAACAGCATCCCAGTTCACTTAGGTGGCCTAAGCCACCTTTCCTATTCATTTTTTTGGTGATCTTACAGCCCCCTAGCTAGTGCATTTTGCTCATTTTTCTCCAACATTATGCTAAGCACTGAGGGACAAAACCAGAAGTTACTTCACATACTGATTTGTCTCTTTAAACTGGAAGTTGTTTTAGTTAACTCTTCAGAGTGTCTATTGTTTGGCTCTTTTTTTGCCTATTGACAAGGTTTTTCAACTAATCCAGTGTCCCAGTTTTAGCAGAAACCAGTGGTAAAAGCAATACTGATGTTAAATGGAGTGTTATAGACTACAGGATGCAGTTCTATTCCTGCATGAAAAACTGCCAGCCACTTAATCTCTCTGTGGGTGTCTGGTGTAGCACAGCAACACCTGAGCTAGCTTTAAATTAGCTGAGTGTGACGGCATTAGCACATGCACTGCAGCAGCACAAGGCTCAGCGCTGGCTGGGAAGCTTATGTTTGGTATGGAGTGGAGCCCTCAATACTTGTGGTGAAAGCATACAATTAATATCTCTGTTTTATTAAACACTGTCCTTAAAATCTCATTATACTTGGTACGGCTAGATAAAACTGGATGCATGTCATGTGCACTTCCTTTTTGAGTCTGGAAATGGAGAAGTTAGTACAGTGAAAAACTGGCCAAGGAACTGATGGTCTGATGCTTCAAAAAGCCAGCACACACTGCCTTACCCTTCCTTTCAGGTCATAATTAGTACAAGACTCTAGGACAAGCCATTTCTGGGTAATGTACACATGAGGAAGTTGGAAATATTCAGCTCTGCCTCATCACTTGCTGTGCACCTGTGCTGGGTGTCACTCAGCTTAACCATATAGAGGCCAGCCTGGAGTACTTTATTGCCAGGCACCAGGAATGGCCCACACACAAGGAATCTAATTAAACTTCTCAAACTTCAGTTTAACATTCATTTTGACACTTCCTGGCTGCATTTTGCAGTTTGTTTTCTTCTTTAGAAAGTGGCAAGTTGCCCATAAGTAGGCATGGTCCACCTTCAAGAATCATGAGAAACCAACACCAGGTTTATCATCCACCTCAAGAAGAAAGACCAAGAGTAGCCCGTATTTGATAGTCTGCTTGCACACTCTAGTGTGTCATTTATGGATGAATCATGAAACTTAAGCCTGGCCAGTTGTCAATAGACCATCTGTAAACAAGTTACAATAGTTTCAATTTTCCCAAGTGAACTTTTAAATAAATGCTTCTTCCTCCCAGTGAAAAAATAAATAAACAAACTGAGCTTAGAATAGATGTCTTTTAGAAACACAGAGAGTAAAAGAGAATTACATTTTTGTCAGATACACTTTTTGCCACTGGAACAAAAGGCAGAATCTCTGTCTTTCACTCTTTCTGACAAAATGCCCTATTTAAATGCTGTTGAGATACGTGATACAACAAAGATGTTTTATGCCCATCAGGGAAAACTCTCATGTGTACTGGAGGTCATAACCACTCCTTGAAAGGAAAATAGGCACTATGTTTCCAAGCTGTGAGAAAACATATCTAATAATTTTTTAGTAGCTCATCAGGATAGTTAAATACTGAAGTGATAATGAAATGATCTCATAACTTTTTGCTCTTGGGTTATGACAAGCCAGTCAACAAAATTAAATAGTTCTACTATCACATGGGAAACAATTCCTGCTTTATACTTACTGGAAAGAAGCACTATTATTAACTGTTCACAAAAGCTGCAGTTCTACAGCAAGGAGTGTATCTCCAGCTGTAATGCTTTCCAGCAGAAGACACAGCCGTGATGAGTCCCTCTCTCTGGCCTTCTAGGTGGTCTTTCCTTGAGGTCTAATGATAGGCCTGTCAGAGTGATTTATGGCACTTATCCATGCCTCCGTGTTTTCCTCCTCGGCTTTGGGTCAGCTCTGGTCTCCAGTGCTCTGTGGTTGTTCTTAGCATGTATTCAGTAATCGCACAGACTGAGACTTTGTTTTTCTACATTTGTGTTTTCTTTCATTCTGCCTGTCTTAGGGTTTTCAATAGCACTCATCACCACAGGACACTACTTCCATATTTCATCCATCAGTAAAGCTTGCGTTAATCATGTGCCACTAGCAGCCCTCTCTGCTGGCTCGGGTTTACATGCATGCACATAAACTGAAACTAAAAATGTATCATTGTGTTACTGCTAGTTCTGGATCCTGGTGGCCCCTGTGCTTGATCCACATCCCATTAAAATCAGTAGGAAGTTTACCATAAATGCTAACAGGAATTTTAATAAGCCCACTTTAGCTAATGCGGGTATGGACTCAGTTCTGCTGTATGGTGCACAGATGGAAATAAGCTATCATATAAAGACCACTTCCATGCTTCTCCTTGCATGCACTTGCACAACATGAAGGGCTGGTTACCAGTTTCTGAGAGAAAACAGCCCAAGCAGGGCCGTGGCAGGAAGAAATTCTCTGCTCCACATTCCTGGGGCACTTTGGTCACTTCATCATAGTGTAAGCAATATTCCTCCAGGACTTGGATTGCACATCCCTCCAGAATGTGGGAGCAGCAGCAAGTAAAACACATGACAGAGCCCGTAGCCTCTGCATATGATGATCTTCTCTTATACTTGGCTCGCTAATAATAAATCACACATCACTCACTGCATAGATGCCAAACAGGGCACCACCCATTCTTTTTCATTTAGCAACAGTTTCTGAACAATGTTGCTTTATCTGATCATCGTTCTAAAAACCAAAACATCTCCGAGATAGGTATTTTTTATAGGAACAGTAAAATATTAGAGGTCTGTGTACGGTAGTTTAAAGCATTTATGTTGAAAAATGTATAAAATTCTGTATTCAAGTGAATGACCAGGCAGATAAGAGGAATTCAGACCACTGTGTTAGTTTTAATTAAATGGGAAGAAGAAAGGGCTGCTGTGTTTTACAGACAGACTAAAACCCTACAGCTTCTCTGAAGGTAAAAATTAATCTCAGATCAATGTGAGTTTTGCCCTAATTGTAGAATCATGCTGATATTTACATTTCTTTGCACATCTGAGACTGTATTTCATGATTAAATAAAATTCCACTGAACGGGAGCTCTGTCCAAATAGGAAGCTTCCTGTCCTCAGTGGTTACCCAAAGTGTCATTTCTCCCCATCATTTTAGAAGAATATTCATTTTGGAAAGCAGCAGCCATGAAAAGACGCAAGGAAACAAACAAACAAACTGTTAAAATAGATGAAAAAACAACTGTCATGGTGCTTTATCCAAGATGTTTCACTACCACCTGAGAGCCATGGTCTGCAAGAAATGACATTGAAGTAGCCAGTGGAGAGAAAAGTGCAACTCAGAACAATGAGTTCTGAGAAAATTATGAGCTAAAAATTTCCAGGAAGTGTCTAAGATTTGTTTCATATTCTAACTTGGGTTGTAGAAGAGATAGCAGGAAGTTTAATTAATTTGCAACAGGAGAAAAGTAAAGAACCTAGAAGATACTGTATTTTCTGAAAATTCTGAGATGTTACAAGAGACAAGGAACAAACCAAGGTGAGCCACCTCATGCCGTGGTGATAGAGGTAATTGTACCTGACTGAGGCAGCTCAATGTTTATTTGTGAGCACAAAGCTGACAGCGTATTTCTCTTAGTCTGTGCTTGACTGACAATGGACAAGAAACCTTTTCACTGAGCAATCCTACTTCAGTTTGGGCCTTTTCCTTACTTAGTTCTATTCTTGCCCTAAGGACAGGAACTGTAAATCCTTCCCTCTGATGAGATTAGCTGTCTCAGTCTTCATATAGATGTGGAACAGGAGACTCCATCTCATCCCAAAAATTTCCACATCTCATAATAAATACAGTCTGGCCGGACCCAGGAAGGAAGAAAATCAGGGAAGTAGGAGGTTCCTCTGTGCAGGACTAGTCACGTGTGAGCCCGAGGGCTAACAGCTGAAGGAACATTTTAAGAGGCTCTAAGTTTTTTGGTAGACTTGCACAGGTGGCAGACTAAGTCCTGAGCCCTAACTCCAATTTTCTTCCTTCCATCAAGGGTAAGTAAGGGAGAGCAGTTGCTCTCAGGTAAGGGTAGCAGACTGAAAAATCAAAGACATTTATTTCAGAATTCACATATGGTTTTCTCTTCAGGAGACACAACAGGTTTGGAGGCTCCAAAGGTGTGACCTTGCTGAAATTATGTGCTTGAGCACTGTGGTGAACATCAGTTTACTAACCTTTGCTAGTGTTTTGGAGCTGCGACTGTGTCCTGGCACTGGTAGGATGAAAGGCTTCTGCAGGATGGCAGGAAGCAGCACAGCACCTCCTCTCCCTACCAGAGTAACAGCATCATCTTGGTTTACAGAAGTATTCCTGTAGCTGATGATGCCAGTTATCCAGCTCAGATGTTAACCTTGAACATTAGGAATGACAGATTGCTGCCCTGATCCTGTGATCAGGGCTTTGGCTCAGCTCCTTCTGAAAACAGCCCCAGGGAGACACAAACTGAATAACCCTACTGGACTACGTAGTACTTAGTGTGCTACCAAGAAGCCATAAAGTCTAAACTGGGACGGACTGCAAAGTAACATTACTTGACTTCAGACTGTATGTCCCTCCCTTTTGGAAATCTATTTCAGTTAAATAATAATTCTTTGGTTGGGAGAGTGCACGTGATTTAAAAACCTATCAAAATACAAGTGACATCCAGCTGTTTCAGATAGTGACAGACTGCAGCGGCAGAATACAGGATTTCCAATGTTAAAGTGGCTGAAACACTTGAGCGACATCTATTCTGCTTCCAGTGAACCAGCATTGAAAGTATTTGGTGGTTCCACACTTCAGCAATGCATGTAGCCAAGCCTGCCAGCTAGGATGGAGAAATATAGGCATCAGTAAAGAGATGTCAAGAAAGATGTGCTGGTCCCTTCCAGAAGTTATCACAGTGGTAACAACTGGCTCCAAGCAGGTTCAGGGAAGGTGAAAATAACAGGTAGCAACAGGAATGAATAGCAGCCTGCAAGAAAGGCCAAGAAGTTTGGAGGGTTGTTTGGGAGAAGATAGCCTGCAATTGTAAATGGATGGTCCAGCTGTATTTGTCCAGAGTGGGGTACTCAATCACACATCCCTAGTGGCATTATTAAAACCACTGGTACTTTTCTGCACACTTCATTTGCAGACACTGCAGCCCAGACAGGCACGTCGTGCTGCTTATTTCCTTTTAGCTGGCTTTTCTTTTGGGGAGCTATGCCACATCAGAGAGACCCACTCTGCTGGGCTGGGTGCTCTGGGCCTTGCTGGAGTTTGCATGTGTGAAATTAAACCCAGACCAAGCATTTTTCAGGTGGCATACCACTTCCAAACCCTGATAGGGTAGACTAAAAGCAGAATGTGGTTTGCAAATATGAGGCCTGCTCACTTTCCTTGTACATCACTGTCAAAACTGCCCTTAACTTTTGTATTTGTAGTATCTGAACCTTTACAATCTGCTGAACTCTGTGTAATCAGTTCATGGCAATGAAAGTCTTACTCAGCACATCTGGAAAACACTTCAATGGAATAGTTTGGTAGCACTCCATAATTTCATTGAGCCCTATTCCCTGCATTTGCTCCTGTGGTCAGTTGAAAAACCTCAAATGCAGGGAAAAATGTAGTTTTTCCTTTTCTTCTGTCGAATACACCATTGCATTAAACGTACCACCTTATTTTAAGGGGAACTGTGCTCCAGATGAAAATGGCTCTTGGGACTGTAAGTCCCCACTTAGTGGCTGAGGAGCTTCTTATAACCCCCCTGGAGGCTAAATTGCTTGATGTTGTCAGGGAAGCAGCTGCTTCTATGCACAAGAGGTAGAGGTTACTGAGAGGACAACCAAGAATAATGGAGCTACTTGAGGACTGCATCTGGCGCGTGTAGCTACACGTGAGGTTTTTTCCTATGCCTTTTTGATTTCCAGGCAGCACTACTGTTTGCTTCTCTCCAAGCAAATAGTAGCTAAAGAGAAAAAAAGTGAAAAGTTTTCAGTACAGCAGAGATCTCAGGTTTCTGCTTTTATAATAGACAGAGCTCTGAATATGTGAAGTATAGCAGGTCACAAGTAAACAAGCTGCATGAGCACAGAAGGGCTGTTTATCATGGCCTGAGAGAAAGCTGCCAAGTACTTATCTTCCTTCAAGTGACTCTTCTTTCCAAGAAAAAACATACATACAACACACAGAGTGGAATGAGGAAAGGAAATGCATGGCTGTGAAACATGTCCAAATGAAAGGGAGCTTCCATAGCTTGTAATGAGTTATCAGATTTCCATTGAACTTACATGCTCTGAATAAGTGTTTGAGGATGTACAGAGCTATGGCTTCAGAAGAATTTTAATCCACCTGCAATACCAAAATCTCATTAGGAACTAAAAGACCCAGCAAGTTCCTTGCTGTGGTATGTGCTGGGTTGGGTAGCAGAGGATAATTTACAGTCTACTCCAAAACTGCTGAGTCTAGACCGTGACTTAAAGATACTGTGTAGAAAGACTAGTCAGACCTGGCTGTGTTCCTATTCAGGATGGAAGAAAGGAAAGCTGCACAAGCCCAAGAGATTGAATAAAGGTTTCCCTCTAATGTGCATTTTTGCAGTGTGTCAGGGGTCTAAGTGACTCATACCATTTAGCATTTGCCATGCCACTAGATAAGCTGGGCTGGTCTCACCACAACCTTAAACATGAACTGCAGGGGTCCTGGACACTGTGTGTCTTGCATGTCCATAGGTCAGAAAACAGTGAACTTAGCCTGATCTCATTGAATACTGAATGGCTGCAACAGTAGACGTGAGCAAGTCTATCCATTCACTGAAGTTTCCTGGAATAAGTGCTGGTTGAAAACACAACTGTGCTTCTAGAATTACTTTAGAAATCAACTTTCTTTGTTATGCACTGCTGTTTGTGGCTGCATTAATGGTCAGATGAACAATTAAATAAGATCAGAAATGTAAGGTTAAGTGAGGATGTGAAAAAAAGGAGGTTCCAACCGAGGTGGCTTGTCACAATGTGAGGATGAGTCACAGTCACCTCATCTATGGACAATTATGAGTGTAATAGGAAAACAACCCTAGGAGAATACCCCAAGAGACAGTAAGAAAAAAGAGAAGGCATTAAAATCAAAGGCAGGCATGATACCAAAGTGGAGATGGAGGGAGTGAATGTGGAAGCATTAGAAATAAAGAAGAAAGGGGGAAAACGAAATGGAAGCACTGCAGAAGCAGTAAATTAAGGACAGGATTTTCAAAAGTGCCTCACTGTCCTGAAAAGTTGTAATTACTTTCCCATTGATGCTGGCAACAAGCATAAGTAGAGGTGGCAATGTCAGGCTAGCAATGAGCACTTTAAAAAAACCTCAGCTTAGAATTTCGTCGCTTTCTTACAACTTCTGTGTGCAACAATGGCATCAAGCAATACTCATGGCTGCTAAATTACAGCCAGTGTCCACTTGGATATTCTGGGAAACCACAAATGTCTGTGGCATTAAGACACCCAGCAGCAATTACCACACAGGAACTTTTTGAGGCCCTCAGAGGGCGGTTGGGAAACTCACTTACTTTAAATAATGTAAAAATATTCATTATTGTGGAGCGCAGAAAAATCTGTTTCTCAGGATAATTAAAATGAAAACACTGAAAGTCAAATTGCATTTGCAAACTGCTTAGGCTTCTATGTGCCCTTTCATTATTCGTGTTTCTGAAGTGTAGCACTCAGAAAAGTGCCAAGTTTATGTCTCTGTGGACTGGGCTTCTCCCTGTTTATCGGGCTGATCAGAGAGGAGGGAGCGGCACCATGAGCTTCCCGGCGCTGCCCTGCCAGCAAGCCCCCGCCCTGACCTGGAGAGACCATCACTGGGCGTGAGAAGGAGGCTCAGGCTCCACACCTTTGAAACTTTTGGCATCTCTGCTGAGCCTCAGGAGAAAGCAGCCAGTACTGCCGGTGATGTCTGTGATGTGTGTGTCCTTTCATCCCCAGGAGACTATCGCGGTTCATTCCTTTTCACGTTTTCCTTAGGTGAATGAATGACTTTCTAATGGCGACTGTTTTGGTCACTACTACCTTGAACTCAGTTCATCCCACTGCTTTAGTATCTCAGTTTAATCTCTGGACTCAAATGAGCACCAAAGAGTTTAGGGTCCTAAGACATAACTCATTTGCATTTCCACAGGGATCAAATTTTAAGTCTAACAAATGACATGTTGTACCACTAGGGCATCTTGAAAAGCTCAGATCCTTTTGTTTATTAGTTCAGAGTGCAATAATTATTAGCTAGAGAGAAGCACAACTGCAATCAAAAAGAAAGCCAAATAAAACCCACCTACACAGATTTCTCACACTGGGCCCTGGGCATGACTCACTGGTTATGTATTAGGCGTTGTGGGTGGGTACTCTAATTTGTATGTGTTCCATTGTTTAGATGTGTTTTGCACACACTAATTCTGACTTTCTGTTTTGGCAAAATCTTACAAAAAACCCAAACCCACCACCACCCTCTTGGGTCACAGTCATGAAAGGCGGCTGCATTATCTCACCCACCTATCTTGGGATCAGGGTGGGCTCTGGAGGGAAAAGGGATCAGTGCTTGCTCGGGATGCCTGGAGGAAGCACGTCATGTGCAGCCACAGATGCTGGCTGGCCATGGAGGAGTTTTAGCAGCATCTTACCCACTGTGCAGAGAGTCACTTTGCATTCTTTTCAGGCCCCATTTCCAAGACCAGAAAATTATTTTAGTGCTTTAAAGCATTCACAGGAGAAATAACTTGGCCTGTAGCTTGCAATGTGTTTTTGAGCTCTAACATGCCAGCAGACAAGAATATATTAAATGTTAAATGAAGAGGACTTTTAACACTGAAGAAAAAATGCGTCCTTTCAAAATATTGTAATGCCTGTGCATATCTAAGCATAAGAAACATTATTAGAAAAAGTCATGAGAAAATTATTAGAAGTGAAAGTATTTTCTTGGCATTGGATCATCAATAACCACCTTCATTTGTGGAGCATGAACTAGAAAAAGAATTCAAATGGTAATTATATAAATTATACAATATATGAATCATAAAAATATATAAATATAATACATTATTTCTATTAATAATAGGATTGTTTATGCGGCACTTGTCGCCATGAAGTGAGAGAGGCAAATAGGAGAGCTGGAAGAATGAAGTTTGATGATGCCTAGGAAAATATGGTGGTTTATCTGGGAAGCTGACTAGAGCTGCTAACCATTTTGGTCGCTCAGGAAAACTGTAAGGCTCTCTCCCGCTTTCACCTTACCACGTGTCTCTGTGATGGCCCAATGCATGTCTCCAAATGCATTCTCAGGAAAACTCTCCTGGCTGTGCTGTGAAGTTTGGCAGGAGCCATCGGCCGTGTAAACAACTGTGATATGTAAACAACCGTGACTGTCACTGTCGAGGAGTAACCCTGCAGTAAGTAAAACAGACACTGTGACACTGTGCTGGCTATCACATGTCGCTGGGTGACAGGGCTGGAGGGGTCTGCCTTCTAAGTGTTCATGCACTTTCTGCTGATGGATGGCCTATTGAATGTATGCAGGGAGACCAGGGGAGTCAAAAATCTCCTGCAGAACAGAAGGAGCTGGTAATACCCCACAAGTGCAAAGGTATGCCCTCACAGAACATCTAAAGACCAAAATGCTCTGACCTATGTGCCCTTTGGCTTCTTTGGGCTTCCCACACCTCTGCATCCTGGCATCCCCCTGGATGCCTCAAAGTTTGTGTAGACCCCACAGCTGCATCTGACTTCACTGTCATCCCTGACAATACTGATGTCAAACTTTGCAGGAGACAGAGGCTAGATCAAAATCATAAGTCTTGATAATCCACAGCTACCAAAAGGAGGTACTCAACACACCAACATTTGCTTCCTTTGTTTACTTCACTCACAAAATATGCAACTTTCTTGACCTTAAGTACACTCCTTAGGAGTGTTCAGGCTGAAAGGGGCTCCACATCAGCCAAAAATAAGCACGGCTGACCTTAATAACTGCTTTCCTTCAATCACAAGGGAAACACCAATGCTACTCCGTGTGCATCACTTTTCCTTTAACGCCTACCTTTGCAGTGAAAGAGCTGTGCAAGTTAACCCTTTCACAGCTGCTACCAATGCAAAAGCTTACAGGTTTGAGCAGGCTCCTTAACAGCCTCTCAGGTTTGTTTTGAAGGGGATACTTGTGGGATAATGCAAGTCATTCAAATTTTCCACTACATCACAAAATGACACTCATGCTTGTTCCCACTGTTTGTTTAAATATAAACCAGCACTCAACTTTCCAGCAGCAGCTTCCTGTTTAGCAAGTATTTAAATGAATGGCTGAGTAGATTCTACCAAGAACACTTTGGGAGCCCTAGAGGTTCACCGCTCGGTGTCTAAACAGCAAACAGTGTTTGCAGGTGCTGTTGAGGCATACAGCAGGTAGATGGGGCAGAGTGACGATGCTGTCCCATGTGTGCTGCAGGCAGGGCTTGCTGGGAGGTTGTCTGCAAGGAAATGGAGGAAATCACAGAAGCAGAAAGCCAGGGAGGTTAAATGGCCCAAAATGAATCTAGAAGGGGAAAAGCAGACTTTCTCCTCACAGAACCACAGAGTATTCTGAGTTGGAAGGGACCCACAAGGGTCATCTAGTCCAACTTTTTAGTGAATGGCCCATACAGGCATTGAACCCATGACCTTGCATTATCAGCACCGTGCTCTGATAACACAGCCAAAGAAAGAAGGTACCTCATTGCTCAGACACCCCCAAGTAGCTGAGTGGGAATAAAATGCAGCCCTTTATCTTGCTGCTCCCTGTTAACAGGGGGCATTGGCTTCCAAACCAGCCTCCGAACTGAACTAAATAGGCAGGGGAAAGGGGACATTTGGCCAAAAGGGACGGTGCATTTTGGCTTGACAGGGTGTGAGTTTTCTGTGTTTCTTGCTTTTATATCCAATGTGATTTCTGTGAAGTCTATGAAATTATACCCGAATTAAAGAGGTGCAATGCACAGCAGAATTTCATCTTTATTATTTAATACTGATTCTTCTTAATTAATTCATTATGCCAAGACCAAAAGCATGCTATGTGCCTGTAACATTCTCAT
This sequence comes from Corvus brachyrhynchos, assembly GCF_000691975.1. Lineage (NCBI taxonomy): Eukaryota > Metazoa > Chordata > Aves > Passeriformes > Corvidae > Corvus > Corvus brachyrhynchos. The sequence goes on from NW_008238960.1 coordinate 1,465,014, forward strand.
TTACTTCTCTATTTCTTATAATTTTATTTCGTACTGCAAAAACATTTCCTGTAATTGGACCTCCGGATACCTATTGACTTTACATAAAACTGGCTGAAAACTACCACTCCGTTCTTAAATTTTCACTGATATTTATTCAACTGTAGGTTCCTTAATGTTTTAATTGGTTGCAGCAGCTTGTATATATGAACGGTTCTCAGGCAGAAAATATTCCTCCAATGAAATTTCATATCAAGGCAGTTACTGCACTGGGATGAGATCAGCAGCCTTGTTAGAGGTATATGAAATTCTATTAAATGCAAAATACATACCACTGTACTAATTGACAAAATTTCAGGGACAGAGCACAACATCCCCTTGAAGTAAATAATAAGAGTAGTGAATTGGCAAACAAAGACCAGTCCAAATTAAAATAAAGTGTCAGAATTTCTGGAACCAAAATGAGAAGCAGCACAATACTAACATTAAAAAAGGTATGGCCAATTACTGCATTTGTCATGACACAGTCTCGTAACAAATGATTTGCTATTCAACATCACAGAAGGCAGAGCAATGATTTTATTCCATATCACTATGACAAACTTAAGCTGCTGAGAAAAAAGCAGCCATTGATTCAGGGTGTCTCTGGGGTGGTTTGATGCTTTTTTGGTCTGATATTAGCAGTTTTGGGTTCTAAGAATTCCTCTATTAGTTTCGGGAAGGAACTCACAAGAGCTACTAAAACCCAAATGAGAGTCCAGAGTTCCTGACCACATGGCTTGAACTTGCAGGATAGCAGAAAATATAAGTGGACTTGCGTTTAGCTCATCTTGCAGTCAGAGAGGACTGGGGTCTGTTTAAAATCAAGCTGCAGTAAGTTCCTTACCACTGGTCGCACAGACGTAGAAATAAAGTTCTGATTGCCTACAGCCTTACCCTGCCATTCAAAAATGCTTTTGGCTAGCTAAAGTGTCTGTGTAACTGTCTGATTAAAGCACATTAAAACCTCTGTGAAGGAAAAAAAAGACCCAATCTTTAAAGGCATACTTTTAAAATCACTCGTACCTTGTGTTCATAGGCTAAAGCCTTGTTGCCCCTGCCCCAGCTGATCAAGGGCTACTTCAGCTGCCCCAGTGTAGAAGAGATGCTGGGAAGTGGAGAGTTGGGGTCAGGCTGCTATTCTAAAAGATTTGCTGCCTGTGGTTAAAAAAATAGCAGTAATGTTTGCTTTTGGAGTTCTGGCAATGAGAGCCAAGTTATACTCTCTTTTAGTTATTAAGTCTTAACCAATAAATGATGACAGATACTGAAAAGAGAGGAACGGAAACCACACACAACAATCTTGGTAATGAACCCTTCTCTCTCTTGCTCTCAGATCAGCTCTTTTGGAAACTGTGTTATGGAGTTTCTGGCTACCCATTCAAACCCACCGTTTTTAACAAAACCATTTCCTCACATGAGACACAGCAGCTCATAGCTGGAGGCATTCAGCTGGTAACTTGAGGCTATGATTAAGAGAGCCCTGGTCACAGCTCCTGGGCCAAGTGCAGCTCTTGTCCTTCCTGCCTTCCAGCTGCATCTGCTCAGATCTTAACCTGCAGCTGCTCCCTTGAGGTGGTGTCAGGCATAGCTTGTACCCCTTTCTCACTAAGTGTGACTGTCTCAGCAGCCTGACTTGCCTTCAGCATCTGTGTGTTTAGGTGCTGTGACAATGGTAGTCAGGAAATCAAACTGACTTTCCAAACCAGAGATCTTAAAAAACAAAAACTTGAGAGAGGAGTATGTTACAAATCTCTCTGCAAGATGTTCCTCCAAAGCTCCTCAGCAGCTGTCTCAACCACTATCTTGTAGAATCATAGAATTATTAATTTTGGAGAAGACCTCTGAGATCACTGAATCCAACTGTTAACCCAGCCCCACTGTGTTCACCACTAAACCACGTCCCCAAGTGACATATTCATATGCCTTCCGAACACTTCCAAGGATGGTGATTCCACCACTTCCCTGGGAAGCCTCTCCTACTGCCTGCCCACACTTTCAGTGAAGAAATTTTTCCAAAGATCTGACATAAGCCTCCCTTGGTTCAGCTCGAGGCTGCTTCTTCTTGCTCTATCACTTGTTACCTGGGAGACCAACGTCTACCTGGCTACAGCCTCGTTTCAGGTTGTTGTACAGAGTGATGAGGCCTCCCCTGAACCTCCTTTTCCCCAGACTAAACACCCCCAGCTCCCTCAGCCACTCTTCATCAGTCTTCTTCTCATAAAAGAGGTTTTCTTAGTATACAGTGATCTTTCAAGGTCTAGGTTTTCAAGTTAGCAATACATGTCTTTTTTTTACTGGAGTCAAAAACCACTGATCTCCAGCTTTGCTTACTACCCTCTCAAACCTAATACACTTTGTGCCTTTGGAGATATTGCATTCACTGATAGCTTCTAGGATGCACCAAATCCAGTTCATGGATAAATTACATAAATTATTATCGCCCATAATGTTGATTATTACAAATCAGCTTTATATTAGCTGAAACACCCCTTTGGAGAATACATATATGAGACCCTGAGAAGATGCTAAGATTAATGAAGACATTAAAGACCATGTGTCATTATAGAGAGTAAAAGAATATCAAACAGGAAAAAGTATGTGGATTTAGAGACAGAAAAAGTGAAGAGGAAGAACCGGTGTAAGTAGGAGAGTTACTTACAGAGGGAATTTGAAGTTTAACTCCATCACTTGCAATAACGCTGAAAATGTATTGGCTTGCAAATATAGACACAGGAAAATTTCTATTGTTACTTCAGACTGATAAAATACTAGATTGCTTCATTTTTTTCTCAATAAATCAGAAGGTTACGATTTACTACCAACAAAATTAAGCTGGTTTTGCCTGCCATATGAAAGAGCTCACCTGTCTTAATGAACTAAAAGCAATGTATATAAAGTCTTGAAAATGCCAGTGGCTACAGCAGCAGTGTGTCCTTGCATGATATTAAATGAATGAAGTCAACATCTGCTTGAGCAGACAGATTGCAAATAAGTCCATTTAGTAGCTTTATGTAGAAGCCCTGGCTACCTGTGCACCCTGTTGCTCCGGCAGACTCTGAGGGTTTTAGCATGGGGCCCCATTAGATGACCCCTGGCTATTTAGAAGTTCTGCCTAACAGAAAGGGAACATGAGAAGCATTTTCTGAAATTCCACCTATACCAACTGCCTTTCCCATTTCTCTGTGTAATCTTCACAATATTACAGCTTTACTGCATCAGAAATCCAAGCAACAGAAAGAACCAAGAGACCTGGCTGCAGAAAAAGGGTTGAGAAGGAAAGGAAGCCAAGGGAAAGTATACAAGCCTTTCCCTAGATCATTCAGTTTGGCAACACCAGCACCAGAGGTAAAGCACACTCAGAAACTAATTCCCTTTGTGAGTTGACCGCTTCCTTTTACATTTTCCCCCTGTGATATTCCTAGTCTCGGTCAGAAGGCTGTTTCTGTTTTGACAAAGGCATTTCTGTTCTGCTCACTGGTACAGTACCTTCTGGCCTGCCTGCTCCTGGTAAGTCCACAAGTTTCTGTTGTGCATGACAAAGGTAGGAAGGAGCCTGCCCAGGGAACAGGCTTTCCCACTGACCCGCCGGTGCCACCAGCAGCACAAACCCTTTTCCTGGTGAGCTGGCTTCCAGAGATCTGCTCTCTTCCAAGCCATTTGCTGTGGCCACATGCTGCCACTGGAGTTTAATTACACCCTTCATCACACAAAAGCAGTTAATTCATGCTATAAATCATATCCTGACATGCAAAACGTCTGGTGTCTCATTTTGTTCGTGTGAAATTGTTTAATGCAACTGACTTTGAGTTGAGGAACTCTTTTATGTTGCTGATGTTTAGAGAAAGATTAATAGATTATTTGTAACTGGTTTAATAAGTGCACTCCACAAACTACAGTCAACTGTCTCCTGTTCATTTCACTGCTCCTAATTGACTCAGGGTACGGGTTCCACTTCCAGTCTGAAGTGCCATGTTTATGTTTATTGAAACGTAATTATGTTAATGTAATTGTTTTGGATTATTACATCTCCATTAAGTAGGACATAGTTAAAATAAATAAAAACATTCCTTGATCAGAGCTGATTTTCTAACCAGTTATGGAAATGACCACAGGAAAAAAAACAACAACAAACTCCATACTTCAAATGATGTTGCTTTCCTCATATTAATTAATCACAGTCTTTGTACTTCCATTGGGGCTGTACTTAAAAATGATCTTTCACCTATAGTTTCTGCATCACTCCACAAACTTCAAAATATAATAACTTTGCAATTTTAGGGGAGTGAGTTCAGGCTCTACCCATTGTTCGAAAGGCTTTAACAGCAAAGACTGAATGAAGCGAATGTCTCTTTTTTTTGTGTCACCAAACTCCGCACTCATCAGAAACCTCAAGTTCATGAAGACTATTTAGCAACGAAAGTTTAAGTATTTCAGGACATCCTGGGTTTCCAAAAGCCAAAACTGGTTCCAAATATGCATTTTGCAGTTTTCTTCTATCTTTAATAATGTACATGCGGAGGCCAAGTCTTTAATGGATGGCAGGAAGAGGGAAGAAAAGATAATCAACTAGACTAGAGTTTGAACTATTTAAAAATTGGCTTGCAGTGGTACAGTTTGAACTCATTTCTAATTTCCAGGAAACTTGTCTGACCAAATTCAGATGCTTTACATAAATTCCACCTTTCAATTAAGCTATATTTGAAGGCCTGGTTGAATTTTCACTTGCACAAAGCCTGAGGAGTAAGGCTCACAAGCCAGCCTGTCTTACTCCTGTAATGAATCCAGATCACTGAGATTTCAGTGCTCTCGGTTTCTCTGGGTAGAGACATCCATCCAAAGAGGGGCGGGGGGATCTTCCCATAAAATTTTTTTCTACTGTCCTTTTACAACAACATTTGCTCTTCTCTGTCCCCAAAGCTGCAGAAGCAAATTGATTCTTCTTGTCCCATAGCCTATTTGGAATAAGCTCTCCTATAATCACAACTGTGTTTATGGCATTTTAGGTATTGGGTGGTTTGTTCACATAGTAGAGACAATAAGTATTGTGCCAGAAAATAAGACTTCAGCATCACACATTCAGGGTATCTGGGAGCAGTGTCATATGACTTTCCCTCTTCAACAAGGATATCAAGCAAAGGTCCCAATTCCGGCCTAGCTTTCTTTTCCCAGGTCCTCTGCTCACACTGAAGATGGCACTAGGTAGCAATGCTGTGAAGCTGAGGTGTGTGAAGCAATGTAAATTGTTGTGATTTCAAGGCTGACAGTGCTCCTGATTTAACCACAAATCTCCCAGTATTCAATTTCTTAATTAGAACTCCAGATCCTGGATTTGCTTCTTCTTGAAGACCTCATGGATATTGAGAAGAGCTTTGAACATTGATCTGAGAGCCACCTAAAAGTATAAAAGTGTAATAATTTTTAAAAGCAAGTAAAAAGAAACCTGTGTTTATTTTTATTAAATCTCATGATCATTTAAGTGAGTTCCATGGTTTTTCAAGACCTGAATTATGTGTTTTGAGCATAAGGGTGTAGCCAAAGAACCACTGTGAATTAGGTCTCCCAGGCTGTGCAGTCCATGGGCTGTGTAACAAACTCAGGTGCACAGTCCCTGTGTCCAGCTGGGAAGCCGAGGGCTGACTCAGTGTTACTTAAAACTGAGCCACAACAGTTCGCCAGAGACCAGAAAAGGAAGGGCAGCAGAGGAGGGAACAGTGCTTAAACCAAGTTGGAAGGGCCGTGTCTTTGGGGCAGGGCAGGGTGCACCCTGTATGGACTGCTCCCAGCATGGGAAAGAGAGGTGGTCTCAATGGCCTGGGAGATCTGTGGCAGCTCTCTGGCCTGAGGCCAGATATACCTGCCACACTGTTTAGTGCTCATATTTTCAGGAAGCTCTTCAAAGCTTTTAAGGAAGATTTAGTGCACTGCCAGAATGGAATTTCTAATGTCATTACCAGTCCAATCATTCACACCCTCTTATTTTCCTTTTCTCCCTGAAGGGAGGTGAGGGAGGCTGGCAGGCACAAGCAGCAGTGGGTGGCAGGCTGGAAGGAGCCCCACTGCCAGTGGTGCAGTGGAGTCACCCCTCACAGGGAGCAGTGAGCGTCAAAAAGGGGTTCACGTGTTCGGGGAAGACCTGTTGGCTTCCTGCTGGCTACAGTGCAAGGGCTGTGGTAAGGCCGTGGAGGGAGGCAGGAGGTGACATGGAGTGAAAGCAGCCCTGGGATCCGGAGAGACAGCAGAGCTGCCTGTAAACACAGTTAGCTTTGGCAATGTGGGCAGCAAGCACTCAGCAAAAGGCTTTTCTTCCTGGATAAAACCCCCACAGTGCTATATTCCTATCTACTCTATCTACCTAGATAGGCATAAAAATGCCAGGTACTAAACAGGCTGTAAAGCCCTGGGCTCAGCTGGACCTTTCTGTACACTTTCTGTATGGTCACCAGTGATATCTGGAGCAACAGCAAACTTGTACATGTGATTTGTGATGTACATGGATAGCTGCACTACCCCTGTCTCAAATACTGTAACTGCAGGACCCTCAATACTTGCTGGGAAGGTGCTTAGCTCTCACTGACTACCAGTCCAAACCAATCAAAATGAATGTTTTGGAGAAGCAGAAGCTTTTGTCATTTTGTCTTCAGAGCCCATGGCATCTGAGTGACCTACTGCAAGTGGGATGGTGAGGATTGCTCTGAAGAGTTCCAGCTGCTGAACAGCAAAACTAGCACAATTTGGTGTAAATTCCACTTAGAATAGAAAGGACAAAAATTGTGATCTCAGACAAATTCCTTGTTTAGCTGCAAGGCTGGGTGGCTCTTGGAGGGGAATACGTGGAAACACTGGCTGAAGTGAGGCTTGGAACAGGGCTTTCTTCTTTTTTTGTAAAATGGGATCAACAACAAAACCTGAGGAGCTGAAACAGCAGATTTTTTTTTTAATGTCAATGTAAGTAAAGCATAGCATGATGAAATGCAGGGAAACTTCTACAGGATTTAGATGAAAAATAAAAGTTCCAGGCTTGTGGGGATATGACAACTGATTATCAGGCTTCAGTGCAGCAATATGAAGTTCCTTGTAAATGACAGCAAAACAGTTACAGGTAGCTATCATTTTCCACCAGCTATTGATAGAAGAAAAATCAGAAAGGAACCCTAAATCAAAGGATAAAACTGTTCAAAGGAACAGGAATGGTCTGGATCCTTACACGTGCTGCCCAAAACTCCATAGTGAGACAGGAAACACCATTTAGGCAATCCAAAGAACCTATGCATTTGCTCACTTGCAGAAAACAGAAGAAAAATATGGGATATGCCAGCTAATCATCATGACATTTTGTTCCAACTTCAGCAGCTTTAATTCAGTTTTCCGTAATTAAAAATAAAATTTCAGAAGAGGGGCAACTGAGGTTGAAATCTGCTGAGAGGTTTACGTTGCCATTTGGTGATGTTACAGGCAACCATTTCAACAGCAACAGTGGGGTACTTTGCACTGGTTATATTTATTTGTTCAGAGAGAGGGGCCTTCAAGAGTTTTGGTTTCTCAGCTGCTGAGTGAGTGATTTCCCACTGTCTGGGACTGAGTACTCAGCAAATGCTCTTCCATACAACCACAACTCTCCCCACCAGCTCCTGAAGGACCGATGGTCAGTGGATGTGGTGCAGAGAAACAGGAGATGAGAGGAAGTGCTGAAGAGTAGGCTGAGGCCTTGCAGCCCTGTTGGTGGGGCAGCAGCCAACCCCTCTGACATGGGACGCCATCTTAACAAGGGAAATCTATCCCGATTAAACTACACTGACAGTTAAAGAAATGGCTTATCCCCTCTATGCACCTCATCGATAGCCTTCCAAATTATTTCTTCTATCTGTCCTAAATGCAGCAATGACTATTTTTTCCAAAGAAGCTGTAAAATCATACACTTCATAAAGACCCATATCACTCTTGAATGGGGATGGTAAAATCTTCGCCAAGGTATATACAAATAGCCTAGCACCTTTTCTGACATCCATTATCCACGCTGACCAGCCAGGGTAACCCCTCCAGAGGCAGGCCAAGAATAACATAAGGAGGTTATTAAATATTATTCATTACCTTCAGTGGAACAAAATAGAAGCCTAATTCGCAGTCTTGGTTCCAAGAAAACATTTGATAGGATCCCAAGGGATTTTTTTGTTCTTTACTGTAGAAGTTTTTAATTTTGGCTTGGAGTTTATATCATGGATAAAAATGTTTTTCCTGAAAACTATGCCTTGGTGATAACAACTTGAAATCTCTCCCACCTTGCTTCTTGATTTAAGAGGAATGAGGCAGGAATGTCTCCTTTTCCTCCCACTATGTGTGCCATCTTAGCCATGCTCACCAGGTCATAGGTGAATAACTGGGAGGCAGCAATACCAAAAGTTGTTGTGTCATGTTGTCTTGGAAAACGAACTCAGTCCTTTCCGAAGCATTACCCGTGTCACAGCTAGGACTTGAATCCAATCTGCCATAAATCAGAGCCCATTCTTTTTGTCCCAACCAGTGAATTCTTAGGTGAAATGAGTTTGAAATATTTTAGTGTAAAGAGTTTAGTAGAACTACATCATACTTTTCAAGAAAACGTACCTACTCTGTTAAAAAATCACCGAATTCAGACATCTGGCAAAAACTTTGAACAACATTTAGCCTTACATCCTTGTCAAATGCAAAGCACGTTTTTTAACCCCTGCTCCTTCACTCATTCAAAATCACAGATAAAAACATGGAACATGAAACATGAAACAAGGCAGAAAATTTCTGTGGAAAGTCAACCATAAAAATGAAGTATGTTAAAAAAAAAAAGAAGAAATAGCAAGGCCATTTCGGGTGGTAAAGCCCTGCCATCCAAGTAGTTTTTTGCACTTTCCAGTATTACCAGTATTTTCCTCTTCTAAAAGAAAACGCCCCTGCTCACTCGTGAAACTTGAGAAAAACAACTGGGGACTTAGGAAGACCCTGATCCCACAAATACCAATTAAGAACTGCAGCTCATATGAGTGAAGCTCTTCAGAGCTGAACAGCCATGACTGCACCTTACACTTGGAAATCACAGCTCCAGCTGCATGCTAAATTGATTCTTGGCTTATACACTCCTTTTAAACAACAGCAAAACAAAAAATATTAAGGCAGAAAGCCAATCCCATCCTGGGCTGCACTAAAAGTAAAGTGGTTGGGAGGATGAGGGAGGTGATTCTGCCCCTCTGCTCTGCACTGGTGAGACCCCTCCTGGAGTGCTGCATCCAGCTCTGGGCTCCCCAGCACAGGAAGGACACTGACCTGTTGGACCAAGTTCAGAGGAGGGCACCAAGATGATTATAGGGGTGGAACACCTTTCCTATGAGGAAAGGCTGGGAGAATTGGGATTGTTTAGTCCAGAGAAGAGACGTGTCTGAGGTGACTGAATTGTGGCCTTCCAGTACATGAAGGGAACCAACAAGAGAGATGGAGAGAGGCTTTTTACAAGGGCATGTAGTGACAGGACCAGGGGGTATGGCTTCAAACTGAAAGAGAATAGGTTTAGATTAGGCGTTAGGAAGAAATTCTTGACAGCAAGGGTGGTGAGGCACTGGAACAGGTTGCCTAGTAAAGTTGTTTCCATCCCTGGAAGCGTTCAAGGCCAGGCTGGATGGGGCTCTGAGCAACCCGGTCTAGTGGAAGATATCCCAGCCATGGGCAGGGGAGATGGAACTAGGTGGTCTTTAAGATACCTTCTAATCCAAATCATTCTATGATTCTACGGTAAGCTCTAATGGAGCCAATCAGCTGCCACCAAAAGAAAACAGAGGCTTTTCTCAGCCAGCATTTTTCACCTCAGGAAAACTTCTGTTGCCTGATGTCTTGAGGCCCTTTGTGGCATTACTTTTGAAGTAAACTAGCCAGGGTTATGGGAAAGGCTTGAAGGCAAAAAAGACAGACAACTGTCCTGGAGTCTGTGCTCTGACTGTAAGAATAGTTTTATCCCAGCTGACCATATGTTTCCATTACTGGAAACAGGTACTAAACTAGCACTTGAAGACACTGGAGTCATCTCATGCTGCTTCTTAATCAATTTGTATCATTTATGTCAATTCCAAATGTGGGTGAGGTAAATGATCCAGCTCATGACTTAAGGCCTGAGTGGTCATGATCAAGGCAACATTTCATTACCTATTAACTTGATTTTGATGAAAAATTATTTATGCATGAAATTATTGATACAATTGATTCTTTCTCAGGTTCATTAGTTAACATATGTTGACATATTCCAACAGTGATAGAATAAATGTATACATAGAGAGATTTCAGAAAACGAAGAGACAGCAGCACTATCTCCTTAGGTCTTGGCTTGGTAATAAATATGGTGGGATGTAACATTTCCAGATAGTGCAAGATGGTTTAGTCTCCTAAGCATCTTAAACAAGGAATATTTGAAACTGGTGCAGAATTTAGATAATTTATTTTAACTGACTAAATATTAGGCACCATGCTCTATTCATCGTTTTAGTCTGTGTTCTTACTGAATTATAGAGCCATTCTTAAAGAGGACAAGTTGCACAGTATGATTCATTTCAGCATCGCAAAGTGCTAGTCCGAACTGTGGAGCTTTGAATCACTCCCTCCATGTCTGAGCTGTGGAGAACCCTGTCCTCTGCAGTCTGTGAGACTCTGTGGTCTGCAAGGCCACCCCTGCAGTTAGTGCTGTGACCAGCTGACCTTCATCTGCTTAATCTTGAACTGAACAGCACAAAATCCATGGCAGTGGGTAGCTCCCGATCATGGGATGGACAAAGTGCAAAGCGTGCACAGCTGGCACCCCACATCATACAGCCACTGGGATATCCACTGCTCCAAAGACAGCTTGTCCATGCACTTTCTCTTTTCTCTGCATTGTAGTTATCTGTGATTATACATTACCTAGCCTGTTTCCATTTACCTTCTGGGTCCCAGTCTATGACTTTGGTGTTATGATTAGAAAAGGTATACCAGGGTTTTTTTGACCCTAATTATGAATGGGATTAACTGTTAAGTAGAAACCTTAACTGGCAAGATTTCAGATATAAAAGAAAGCAAATATCTGTTCTATTGAAAGCAACAGTTAACTACTCAGAGTTTTTTTAACTACCAAAGGTAACATAACTACAAAGGATAACTAATGTTATCCTGCCAGATTCTAAGAGACAAATTACCTTGATTTGTAACAGTTAATCCAGCAAACCTGAGGAGTTCTCTATAATTTCACTGATGGAACCGCTTTAATAAAAAACCTTGCATAAAATTATGTTTCTACTGCAGTGAGATTTGCAGAAGCCACCCTTGAGCACACTACAGACACCTCAACCCTACAGAAGTGTATCAGCAGAATCAGCAGTCCAGATGACCCACATCTTAGCAAGACATTAATAAGAAGCAGATAATAAATCTGTATATGTGTTGGGGGACGGATGCATTATTGGCTTGAACAAAGTGTCAAAGACCAGATTTGTACCTCACCAGTCAGATGAAGGGAAGGGGCAATTTCCCTTTGGAGACCTTCTCTGAAGTGATCTGTTTAGTGACTTGGTGTAGACAGCAGGCAGACCCATTCCAAGAGTGGTAGAGAGGATAATGGAAAAAGGCAAATTTGAGAAGGGGAGAAAAAAAGTAAGCATTTTTATTAAAGAACAGAATGTAAAAATGTTGGGGAGTGAGTGAGTTGGAGGACAGCCCGGGCATCATAGTAACTCAGCTAGATGTCTCATTCCAGTGTGTGCGTTAGCAGAAGATATTTAGGAGCTGAAGTCTCCTCCAGCCAATCAGCCCGCAATTTATGGTATATTTAGGCACTCCACAGTGATGAGGAGTCCTGGGCAGGCATTCTCAGAGAGTTACTGCCTTCTCTGCAGCCCTTACATCACCATCCAAACTCTGCAGTCATCATCTAGAAATTTATACCTCACAGCTAACTACTGTTTCAGTGGAGCAAACACTACACTATTTCTTACCAAGAAGACAGCTTGTGATGATATGCAGCTTTTAAGTGTCTTGTGAGATCCTGAGTATATGATAATGCACTGCTGGCAGCTTGTCAAAGAGAGAACTGCAAAAGCAATCGTGTTGTTTTGAGGAAGAGACAGCTATTAAAGTTTGGTTTCTGTGGCTTCATGAAGAGCTGACAGAGAGAACAAAAATTATGAGGCCAAGCACATAGCTGATATTAAATTACCAGCACTTCATTTACTTATCCTCAAAACAACCACTAGAGATCTCTTACTTACTGAAATAGTTAAAAATAAAACCTCTAAGAATATTTAAAGCTGGCCACAGGCATTTCACGGAAGTCGGTGTTTCCCAGCTCCCCATAAGCCATTAGGGCTTCCCTCCTACACCTTGACATGCCTCAGTTAGAAACAGCTGAAGGCACCAAGCTTTTAAACAAGAATCTATTTACATGAAGCTTTTTTTGTCTGCAATTTTCCACTGGCAGTAGCAATGATGGGAGTCAGAGTAGGCAGAGCCCCAGGCAATTTAAACATCTGTCTCTGCTGAGAGCACATCTGCACAGGACAGTGCTGGAAAGGCCAGTGGTTCACAAATCACCATCTGCCTCCCCATCCTTCTCATCCTTCAGCAGGCAGAGGGCCAGGGCTGGGGGGAAATGAGCCTCAGGACTCCAGGCATCTGTCCTGTGGAGCAGGTGAATCGTCTGGATATATTGGCTCTCCCTGCAAAACTAGCACACTTTGTGGGGTTTCTATTCTTTGAATGTTTTTTCCAGTGCTGGTGTAGTCATTCCCTCATACAACGTGAGATGCCATGCCCTATGCACCCTTCTGCAAGGGCTGACAGCTCGGTATCAAGGCAGGCAATGGTACACATTTTGTTCTCAGTACCTTCGAATCAGACTGAGCAATTACAAACACAAGTGTACTCTCTGTGACTAACACTCTTAATTAAATAATATGTTTTGTGATACGGACTGGGTAATATCTCTAAGTACACAGAAGACCAAATCTGGCTTTAAACACAGACAATTTTCAATCAGTTTGTCTGCTTTACTATATTAAATAACATTGCCAACCTTGCTGCTTTAGTTTGGCCACAGAAGTGAACTGTTTTGAGGATTACTGCAAATATTTAATGGGTTGCCTCCACCTTAGCTTATGCCCAAACCTTTTCCTAAATCTCTAAGGCAAGTGAGGGTGAGCTCCTGCTGGTCAAACAAGATGAAAAGGCATGGGCACTCTAGTTTTCTGGATAGCTGTATCACATTGTCATCCCTGATGACTACAGAGCACCTCTCCAGAAGATGTGGCAGCTTGCCTCCTTCCATGTGCTCAGACTACGCAGAAGGTAGATGCAAAACAGCTGAGAAACTGCTGAATCCAGATGCTTTACTTGGCCTGACCATCTCCTGTTCGTGAACTTGCTCTGAAACTCCCCAAACCACCTGACATGATCGATCTGTTTCTGGCTGAGGAGACTGGGACAAACCAGATAGAAAAGAAGGAATGTGGGAAAAAGACATAGAAGAAGAAGGATGGAGGTCATGAACAGAATAAAAATGTGGGAGATGAGAAAAAGGCAGAGGGAAATAGGAAGAAAAAGTATTAATACAGTACGATATTCAACAAGAAGAAAAATTATGTGGAGGGAAAACAGACATTGGAAAAGACCCAAGAAAGGAGAAGAGAAGGAGGTGAGGATTTGGCAGGGGAGATAAGCAACATCAACAAAAGCAGTAGATTTCTTACTTTATCTTCAAAAAAACTGCTGCCAAAATAAGATAATACTCAACTATAATCACCGTTATTAATACATGTATGTGGACAATGTGAAGGTGAAGAGGACATTGTCAAAGAATGTAGCTCTGGCAGGATGCCAGGCACCAGAGAAACTCACAGGAGAACCATGCAGCAGTTCAGTTTTCCTGAAGGGAATGGAATTGTCTAGGGTAACCTGGGTAGAAAGTTTGGAGCAAAGGCCTGTTGCCTCTGCTCACCTCTGAAGGAAGAAGGGCTGAGCAGGTCATCACAACGGCTGGCTGCCTTTTCCAGTCTCATGTCAGGTTTGGGTGAGGATGCCACACTCAGGTGGAACAGACCATTTTCATACCTTATTTTGGGTCAGAGAAACACAATTTCTTTTGTAGGCTGCATTCCAGTATTGGTGTCAATTCAACAGTGCTTTTGCAGCTGAATCATCACCCACAGCTAACATGATCTAGTGGACTCAGCTTTGCAGCAGCAGGATATTGCTGCTATTCCTAGCTGGTATACTGGGCAGCCTCGAGCATGTGAAATTCCCTGTTTGTTCCTTAGTTTCCCCATCCATAAATCAGGTAGTGGTACTCACTGATTCGCTAAGGTACTTTGAGATCCACAAGAGAAAGCACTAAATAAGAGCTGGGTGTGACTAAAATTCCCCTTTCCCACCATGCACAGAGAATTAGTTTTCTTCTTCATTTTCTAGCCTTTCATGTGGTCTATGTTGCTTTTCTGTTCTGCTTAGTACGTTGATCACATCACTAAATTTATCTTCTCTCTTGCTTTTCTTCTTCATAAAACTGTAGCTATTTCATAGCTTAGTTCTAAAGTAAAAGAGTGAAGAATATGAAGTAGAAGAGTAATAGCAATGTCATAAAAGACCCAAGAAAAATAAAAACCCCATTCCTCTTAATCCAGATATAATTGGCTAAATCCCTTTGCCCTGTTTTGGAAGTTGATACTGAATTTCAGTGTTCATTAGGGAGTATGGAGATGTCAGAGGCCCTCCACAACACACATTCCACATCCTGCATCCAGCTATCTGTACGGATAGTGGAAAACATCATGAGCTGTGTATAACTTGTTTAAATCTTAAATTATAAGATTTAATTATATATTTGAATTGCTGGCTGCATAATAAGAATTAATTACATATTAATTACATATTTTCCTACATATTATATTGCCCTGGCATTTTGAAGGCATTAGCTTTGCCAGGAAGCCTATTTTTAAAAACTATTTTAAAATATCCTCCCCACTATTCACAAGCACCTATGAAAACCTCCTTTCATTGTACTCTGAAGCTTCTATACACTATCAGAGATCTAAAATATCCCACCTACTTGCCCCTTATATTTGTAAGCATTAGTGAAATTGTTAGTCCCCTCAATTTATCCAGTACAAGCAATAGACCGCCTTTCAGTTATATTCACCTATAAAAACAGGAATGTAGCTCAGCCCAGTAGCTGCTACATTCAGTAGGATTTTCCCTAGTGGTGGCTAGCCATTCCTAGGAGCCTATTAGGCTCCTCTTACAGTGTAGGGGAGGAAATGACAGATGTCTATCAACCAAATGAAGATCAGTCCTGAAAGGGGGAGATGGAACTAAACAAGTCAAACAATAAAATTTGATAATATGTTTGTAATTAAAAAGTTATGAGTGACTTCCAGATATCAAAGAAGGAAAAAAAAGTAATTATTTATATTTGGCATGATTTTCAAAGTTGTCATTGGACTCACAGGTTCTCATTGAAGTCACTGTAAACTGTGGGTACACAGCACCTTTGAAAACCTTGCCAAAATTGCCTTTAGACTGTAAGGTCCTTAGGGCAGAGACCTGTTACTCATTTGGCAAATTGTATTGCAAAGCTCTTTTGCCCAAACAGGGCTGCTTGTGTAATAACAGTAATAATAATAATAGATAACAGATTTGTGCTGGAATTCAGAAGTATCTGATGTGGTTCTATAGCCTTCTTATTAACACAGTATTTCAAAGCATTAAATAAAAGCTCATTTTATAGGCAAATCACCAAGGAAGTACGACCAAAGGAAGCTGGCTGAAAACAATTTAGAATCAGAGAGGTGTTTGCTTGGTCAAACATGGAATTTTCCTTCCACCACACATTTCAGTTTCACATTATTTGACTCATAGGCTGTCATTTGGGAGCCCTGTTGAACAGGTAGGCCATGAAATGTGCATCTGCCTGTGGTTAGTTTAGTGCATAGAATAGATTCATGTAAGTACACACATCAGTGCACACCCTCAGCCCTGGGGGTGTTGCTACACTCCTCAAATTCATGTGCAATCCCTCTGCCTGTGCCAGAGACAACTATGAATGAGGGTTGACTCACTTTGCCTGGGAAGTGCCAGAGCATTAGGTTTCAAATTCAAAGGATATCAGCAGAGCAGCTATTATTCTCTGCTCTTACTTCAGAAATCTTGCTCATTTCAGAAACTCAGCCTAACCCAGTTGTAACTCAGTACAGTATTACGCAGTTTAATTTACAAAGTAAACTAATTACAGACCTTCTCAATAGACGTATGAAAAGCCAGCAGTGACAGAAGCATCACTCTCACCCCAGAAGTTTCAGGGAAGCTGCTAGTAGTCCACACCTTCTCAAAACTGTTGGTTGATTCCTCTAAGCCCGGCTTTCCTCCAGCTGTTCCTCAACTGCAGAGTGCAGATAATGGTACCCACTTTTCTGAAGGGCTTGGAGGTGGATGGGGAAGAGCTCTGCCCAAGGAAGGTGTGTGGTACCATCAGAGGAACATCTGCTGCACTGCTGGATGGGCACCACCGTGGCTTCAGGTGCTGGCTATGTCAGCAGTCAGCATTGCAAAACCCCTTTCATAGTAATATTTAGCCAGAAGTTAATTACGAGGAAAAGGAAAGAAAACTGACCAGTCCTAATAAATACCAGCCCTTCCAGGAATGAATTTGAAAGCTAGTTTTCTAGGTATCAGATGATAGGAATCATAAAGTTAAGTATGAGCTTACTTGAATGAACCTGGTCAAAAGCACTGTCTGGAGTGTTTATTTATTCATTCATTTTTACTTGAGTAGACAAAGTAAATCTACCTTTGGTTTTCATAAAATTTTTCTTGCTACATTTTATTTAGTTTAAGTTGGCATCTATTTGATTCAACATGGAAAGCCCAGCCAAATCCAATTAGTGTCATTTAAACTCATGGAGTTCACTTTTTCTACTTTTTACCCTCACTTTAACAACCCAGAAAAAGAATTCCAGAGACCAAAATTTGAAACTGTTCCCATTTCTCACCTGCACAAGGGATGAGATGAAGGGGAGTAAATAATAATAGTAATAATTCAGAAGTACAAGGGTGGGTTGGACAGGGCTTTGAGCAATCTGTTCTAGCAGAAGATGTCCCTACCCATGGCAGAGGGGTTGGAACTAGATGGACTTTAAGGTCCCTTCCAATTCAAATCAGTCTCTGATTCTATGAGAAGTAAAACAAAAAACCCATCAGTGTAGCTTGTGTTTGCCTGGCTGGCTGGTTGGTTTTTCCCTCTTGCTACAATACTGCATTTCTTTCTGTTAAAACCCCTGAGCAGCCCATCTCAAATCCCAGTGGACTCAGATGCACGTGGCAAGCCATGGCACTGCTGCTTTTACCCACAGACCTCAGTGTACTGCTCACAAGCTGGGAACCTGGGGCAGCACCTGTTTCTTCTGGCTCCTCCCATCCATCCCGCTGGCACTGGAAAGCTCCACGTGGAGCCTGGGCTGGCGAAGGACAACACAGTGTGGTCTGGCAGCCACAGGGAAGCATGCAGCTCCCTGTCTCAGCTCCTCCACCCTGGCTGGTCCACAGGCCTCCCCGGGTAACCAGCTGCCCCCACAGGCACAGCTTCTGCCTTGGGGAATAAGATGGTTTCTCCGTCAGCTCCTGGCTGGGGTGGCTCGCTCCGCTTCCCAAAAGGGTGTAGCAGGTGGCAGAGAAACAAGTTAATTTTGCTCACAAAAGCTTCAGTGGCTCATTACAGAAATGGAGCCTTCAAAAATATTGCTAAAATATGAATGTTTTGCAGGGGTTGCCACAGAAACTTGTAGAGCATATAATCCAAAATAGGATGTCTAGACAAACTCCTACTGTCTGACCTTTTATGTATTTCCTAATCCAGCCAATCTTGCCAAGCAAATTGGTGACTAAGCAGCAATTCCCTTTACATGGTGTCGTAAAGGCCTGACAAGGCCCAGGTCATGGTTATAAATTTCAGTCTGGCTACTTCAGCAACTCTCGGCTTCCTTTACCAGCACGGCTCCCGTGTGGTTTCTGGGCTATGATGTGTGCTCTGGATCATCGTGAAGTAATTTTGGGGCTGTAAAATCCAAAAGCCACAGCTCCGCTACGAAACAGAGAGCACTTTCATCCGGCAGGACCCCAGAGTTTACATAAAATTGTAAAATAGGGAGGCTGGAGAGAGTCTGGAGAGAGTCTAGGGCAAAAGAGGAATGAAAGACAGTGGCACTGGAGCCTGCAGCAGCTGCCTTCTTCTGGGGGAGCGGGGCTAGCTACGCCCCTTTTCCCAGAACCCCAGGTGATGACTGCCTGGAGCCAGCAGCACCAGCCTGTCATGGAGGTCCTTCTGCTCTGGGTTTCCATTGTCTTCTCCTTGAAGAAGCTCTTTTGTTTTCCTTTGTCTTCCAGAAGTAGTCCTACGCAAAAAGCCTTCCATCCTCCCATCACAGCAGAAAATAAACAAAGTGCCCTTCAGTGATGCATCATTTATCAGCATGGTCAGATTCCAAAAGAATCAAAAATATGGCAATTAAAAACAGGGAAGGAGGGAGGGGGCATTGACTCAGTACTCAGTAGCCCTTAAAAACTCTGTAGTATGTCGGTGTAACTCAGAACAGTCTGTGATTCAGCAGTAGTTTCTGTGATACAGAAGTATCTGCTCTCTCTACATACATGCATACACATTTGTATACATACAGATCACAGAACCATAGAATGTCTTGGGTTGGAAGGGACCTTAAAGACCATCTTTTTCCAACTCTTCTGCCATGAGCAAGGACACCTTCCATTAGACCACATTGCTCAGAGCCCTGTCCAGCCTGGCCTTGAACACTTCTAGGGACGGAGCACCATTCTGGGCAATATGTTCCAGTGCCTCACCACCCTCTGAGAAGAGAACTTCTTCCAAGAATTTCATCTAAATCTCTCATCTTTTAATATAAAACCATTCCCCCCTTGTTCTGTCACTATCTGCTCTTGTAAAAATTCTCTCATCCTCCTTTTTGGAGGCCGCCTTTAAGTACTGAAAGGTGCTGTAAGTTCTCCCCAAAACCTTCTCTTCTCCAGGCTGAACAACCTCAACTCTATCAGCTTGTCCTCATAGGAGAGGTGCTCCTTCCCTCTGATCAATTTTTGTGTCCCTACTCTGGACCTGCTCTAAGAGGTCCATGTCATTCTTGTGCTAAGGACTCCAGACGTGGTGATGCACAAGCTTGTGAAGGTGAATAGATTTGTACAACAAAAATAATCTGAAGCAGAAACTTCTATTTTTTTAATATTTTGTTCCACATTGCCCATTCCTCTCTTACCACAGAGCAAGATTTAGGGCTGTGCTCAGGCTGAAGCTAGGAAGGCTGCCATAGGCAGTGGTCTGAGACTGAAAGTATTGGTGTTTCTGAGTTAAGCTGTCCCAGGTACATGTTTTGGTAAGCTTAAGGAAGTCATGAACACACCTCAGGGACAGGGTTGTGCAACACATATGTTACTGAGCAGAAAGCAAGTGTGAGAGAGAGAAAAGAGAGCTATTGTCAGAAGGAAATAGGAGGGAATTAGTAAGAAAAACAAGTGAAATTAATTGCAATTTAATCAGCACATTAATAGTATCATGTGCTGTACAGTAGTACATAGTGCTAATTATGCACTGTGTATTAAACAGTGGTAAGAACTAACAACTTAATATCTGGCCTCTCCACATAGCTTGTTATAGAGAGGTGTTGGATTTTATATATATTTTCTGTGAACTTTAATTTTCCATGTGGTGTTTGATCAGGAAATGGAGAGCCCCTCAGGTGGAGTGCCAGGAGAAACCTTCCTGAGGAGGATGTGTTCTGCAGTGTGTGTGGAGAAGATCCCAGGGGCAAATATTTCATCTTCTGAACCATTCACTTATGCACAATAAGTTGTTTCCACCACAGAGGTTTCATTCTTAATAAATATTAAAAAAACAAAGGCTAAGAGAAAGATTTCTGTGATGCATGGATAATTCATACAAGTGTAAAATAAATTAATAGCTTGTGGTGAATCAGAGAATAACAGGAGGCACGTAAGGAAAAGCATTGCATTGAATCCAGGTCCTGCATTGGTGATAAATATTTGCTCCTTCCATCTGGAGCTTCACAAGTTTCTTATTCAAACAAATGGTTAGGCCACCACAGCATCTGAAATCTGGAAAATTTCCCAGATCCTGAAAAAAGTGTGTCCTGAAGGGGAGCATCAGGCAACCCATGCTCTGTGTGTGGAGCAGGAAGCTCTTCTTTGGATATAAACATACAAGTACTAAACAGCACTCATGCAGCCTGGGCTGTGGTTCACATTAAAAATAGAGGGGACAATAATGGGCATGATGAGAGGGTCACAGAGGTCTAGAAGAACAGATAAACAAGCATTTGAAGAATTCCGGTAGTGCAAAATATAGAAGAAAGTGAAGAGTAGTTAGAAATTAGCAGCCCAAAGTAAAAGCAAATCTACACGTTTCTAAACTTAACCCTCACCCTAACAAAAATGAAAAACCTGTAGCTTCAACATTAACCATAAACTTAATCCTAACCTAAAAAGTATAACACAAAGCCTTACTCTAACCAACACAACCTTTACTCTAATGACCCTAACCCTAATAACCCTAAGAGTAAGCCATAACTCTAAATGTCCTAACCCTAAACCCTAACCCTAATCCTATGTCAATGCAAATTTAGAAGTGTCTAAAGCAAACCTTACTGCCTTAATCCAAATCGGGGTAAGACTGGATCAGATTTCTCACATTAGAAATCATTCCTTTCTGCTTTTCTCACAGCAATTCCCCAAGGCCATTTTTCTGGCCAGATTGTGTTATGGTTCCCTTTTTTGCTTGAATGAAAACGATGAGTAGATGCTGTGGTCCTTTGCTTCAGGGGCACTCTCCCTGTGGGGAACAGGGACTTGTGCACTTCAATTTACACAGACAGTGTTAGTCCCCCTGTTGGCATAGCTGGCAGTCCCCGTGATGTACTTGTGAGTTCGTGTTAGCTGCTGGCTGCAAAGAGCTGCCTGCTTGGGGTGCAGTGATGCTGGCCTTCCTCAGGAGGTCCTGTCACATCCCTCCTTCCCACTCCCTGCTCTTCTTAGAACAAGGATGCACTCTTTTTTTTTTCTTGTTTTGAAAGACAGACTTTTGTTCCCTGCAAATGGCAAATGTAAGCAAAATTATATTCTGATGTGTGGTTAGATTTCACTGAGAAAATGGCAGTCTGATCTCCCTCTCTGTTTCAGCCCCCTCACACACACAATTATTTGTACTTGTGTATATGTCTGTCATTTTCTGTCATGTAGCTGTCAAACTGCACCACAATCTCACCCATGAGAAATGGATTATTTTGTTTGATGTTTGCTTTAAAGTCTGAGCAGGGCTGTTGTGTGTTGCTGTACCACTCGTTCTGGCAGGCTTTTGTCCGAGCACAGCACTCATTGCTGTTTCCTCTGTTGCCTATTAATGGTCACAAGATGGTCCAGTCAAGAGATAGTGCTCCTCTGGAAAATATTTATAAGGGAAAGACAAAGCAACATGCTAGACTTTTTAAACTACAAAATTAGCAGGCTCATAGTTCTCAAGATCTTCTCCATTTTCTCAGATTTATTTTCTTATAACTAAACAGAAAATAAATTGGACAAAATACTATGGTGTGCTTTGTTACAGAAATCATAAAACATACCCTGATGTATGAAAGGGATGCACTTTCATCTTTTCAACATAAACAGGAGGCAGTGGCCAGCAGGCATTATTGACACCATCAATCTTTTTCCTCTTTTTGTATCTTAGAGAAATAAAACCTAACACATACTACAAAGTTACAGATTTTACACCCGGTCTATATAGCTCTGTTTCCTGTCACTGGTAGCCTCATCATTTCTCTTACATTCCCTCTACTCATTTATCACATCTTCTTGTTGCATCATATAATAATTTTGATTTTCAGCTCCAGAGGAGATAGTAGGATAGTGCCTTGATATAATGAGAATGCCAGATGAGCAATTATTAGATAGAGAACAGCAGAAGTCAGCACTAAGACCAAGCAAACCCAAACAGAAACACCTTGGTGTCTTTTTTTTTTAATAAGGAAAAATAATATTTATCTCTTGTTTGAAAAACTAATTTTCCTGACACAGGCAAAAGGAGCTCCTACTCAAGATTTTGTGGCCTACATAATAGTCAGCAGAGTGGTAGGAATAAGTAAGTAATAGTAATGTTTCTTTGCATTAACATTGGATTTGACAATGAAATTGCCCAACAAACCAAATGCTGACTCCATCCCAAAAACAAATGCAAACTCCAGGCTGACTGGAACCTGGAAATCTTATGAAGGCACTAACATTAACTGCTCCCCTGGAATGCCTCAACACTGTCTGCATATTCAGCTGGTCTCACTTTACATGTTCCCCTGTCTGAGAAACAGCAAGCTGTAGGCAATTGAGTCAGCAAAAGGGAAGTGAGTGCTGAAGTGAATGCACACAGACACAGCCCAGCACTTGCAGTTGGTTTGTTTAATGGCTGTAGTCACTGACATCTTCATAACACCATTAGAGGTCAAGTTGCTGTTGTCTGAAAGTAGGTCTTGCCCTGTGAGGCGGAGAAGAGCCTCATTTAGGCTGCACTTCATCCAGCTGAGTTGTCCTGTCTGATAGAGGCCAGTAGCAAGTATTCATTTCACACTTTTCGCCCCATCATCAGGAAAAAGATTAAGCCCAGTGGCCACAGTGCCAAAGAAACAACCTTTTTGTCTTTGAAAGATCCAACATCTTACACGTCTTTCAAAGTCTGTCAATCCAGTCCTCATCACCATTTTCTGCAGTCCCTAACTCCTGTGTTACAATACAAACAACAGGATCATTGTGTTTTACAGGACAATTCCCTGGTGAGGAAATCTATTTGATCTTTGGCCTTTTTCTGTGTACGATTTCAGGATGTTTATCATCACCTCACAAGGTACAGCAGTGACCCTATTTCTAAAGCAAATATCGCTGTCCATAAATATGGATGATGTTGCCAAAGGTTTGTTGGCTGAATCTTTTAAATAAAAACAAGAAAATGGAAGGTAAAATGGGCATATTGTGGGCTCAGGGATTATGAGAAGAGCTGTAATCTGAAAAAAGAAAACTGAAACAGAAACTCCTCTATTCATTTAATGAAAAAATCAGTAATTTTGATATTTGATACCAACGTGTAACTCATCAAAAGGATAATTGGCATTCTTTTTATTATGCTGCAACTAAGTACCTTTGCACTTTTTAGTTCAGAGGAGCATCTCTGGCACCCCGCTACATGAGGTACTGTCCGAGTAAGCAAGGGTTGACCAAGCTGGCCTGGCACTTGTGTATTGTTTTTCTCAAAGCACCATATCATTAAAACACATTTGATATCAAGGTCCATTTTTTAACAATTAACTTTTAGAAACCAAAGCAAGTAAGAGGGCATTACTTCAAACACATTTGAATCTTTGCCATACAGTTTTTGCTGTTTTCCAATGAACAAAGAAAGTTAATGAAGGGAATTTAGACATTCTCCATACCAAAGCAGGGACTTGTAAGAAAAGCGAATGAATAATACAGCACTGCATTAGTCAAGGACAGAATACTATTCATACAGCAAAAATTGGAAAAACAATGATGCTAACAAGCACATTAAAAAAGAATATCCATTGGGACTCACAACCTTGCTTTCGATCAAAATGTCCCAGTTCTTATCCAAGCGGGTTTCCTCTGGCACATGTTCAGTGCAGAAAATTGCCACAGGGCTGCTTGCCAAGCTCTGTC
>NW_008238960.1:1489415-1512660 GCF_000691975.1 Corvus brachyrhynchos
GGAAAGAGGCAAGAGCAAGGGTAAAGAAGGAAGTGGCATGTTGTAGGAAACACCTTAGCAGGTAATACTGCAGGGAGCCCAGACACCATTGTTTGCTGGAAGACTGCCACCATTTACAGAGGATGTCCAAGTACTTGCCCTCACGACAAAAAGGAGGTGTGATTGCAGCCTGGATAGACCTATCTGTGATAGTTTTTGTCTGGCAGCTCTGCAGGACAGCAGCAGTTAAGGCATGCTGGCAAAGGCATCATCACCTTCCTCCAACACAGCACCTCCCTCAGGACTACAAAGCCCCACAGACGCTGATTATTTGATTGCTGGGTTGTAGGGTAGTCTTCAGTGCTCTTATGCCCAGACCAGCTAGAAGCACCTTCAGGCAGTAGCCAGGCTGCCTGCACCCTGTGCAGCAAGGCCAGGGATTTCTCCTGCCCCTAGGCAGTCAGAAAGCCTATTCTTTTTAATCTATCTATTCTTTTCTAATCTAATGTATTCTAATCTACTCTATTCTAAGGTTTTCTTCTAAAGCTAAGACAGAGTATCTAGCATCTAGAAAGAGCTCCTTGCATTTAAATGGTAAGCTCCAAAAATCAGTTCCTGCCTTTGCATTTTGGGTAACACAGAGCACAGTGCTAGTCCCACCAAAAGGCTTTGTGAGATGTGAATGTGTGTGAAAACTACACAGGCCTTATTCTGATCTTACCACTTTTACACTGTGATTAGTCTGAATTTCTCAGGGTAACTGAGAGCAAAGTCAGGCTCCGCACTCAAATCACGGTATTGTGCTGAGCAAAGCAAAGTCATTAGTTTTTCCCTTTCTACTTCCTGATTTCTAATTTTGAATAAGGAAGCTATCTTGGACCATCTTCATTCCCTATTTCTCAGTGTCATAAAGTATGTTCCTCTTTGACACATGAGTAGTTTTCTCAGGCTGATGATTTTCTTGTATCCCCTCAAAATGTTATTTCAAAGTAGTCCAGAAAAACCACATCCACGCAAACTAGAACAATGTAAAACTGGCTTAATTTCAGGATGCTACAAATTCAACATGTGGATCCTAACCATTTAAAGATTTTATGAGTTCAATTTTACTCAAATCTGGAACTCAAGTCAATGTGAAGGAATGCAGGAAGAGAGGGGAGGCCAATCATACAGAGACACCCTCCCTCCCATATTTGCAGGAATCGTCTTATGCTAAAATAATAGACCTCTGTGTGGAGTCAGATGTTTCTTCTGTTAAGATGTCTAAAAACCCAGGGTTTTATAACATGCAACTTTTCCTAGGATTGTGGTTCTATTCCACTATAAAAGTCCATTACCTTACTTACTAACCAGTAAAAACAGGCCTTTCAGGTTATTCTTTTTCTCTCTGAATCCAGGCTACAGGATGCTTCCAGCAGCCCATAGCACCCATACAGGAAGAAGGCACAGGACTGGAGACATGCCAGGGGCTTAGAGACAAGGAGTTGCCATTGCGTCTTCCCAGCCCCAGAAGAGACACCAAAGTGGTTTTGGATGTGCTCTGCCAATGCAGATCAAATAGCCTAATCTACTGGAAACAGTCAGTATTTTCCCTCAGATAGTCCCATCTGCTTTTTCACGTCCTTTCAACTTCTTTAAGGCTGGGACGGTTGTTTCTGTACTCCTCTATATGAACATCACCCGAACACAAATCTACCAGCTCTGGCAGCCCTCCCTGCCAGAACCCCAGATCCAAGTACAGATCACAGGGTATGACCTATACAAAATATAGTCAAGAGGACATGTAGACTCAAGGCAGTAAAGAATGCTCAAAAGACTCTAGAAATACCGCATGCATTTTGCAAGCCATATGAGAGAAGGCATAAAGCAGTGGGGTGACCGCCCAACAAAAGCCAGACTTCAAGAGGGGTTGGCCAGTCTTTGCAGGGGCAAGGTGCCCCCGACGCCGGCTGTTTGCTGGTACTTCTGCAGCACTTCCCCTGCATTTTGTTCTGGCTTTCTGTTTGTAGCAAGACAAAATTTCCCCTAAATAACCGCTGTATTATTTTATAGATTTAACCTTGTAACTCTTTTCTCTTATTTCCCTCTAAGTCACACGTTATCTCTTTCACTGTTAAATATTTCCTGTCTGTTCATTCATCGGCTTATTTTAGCTTCTTCCTTCCTCTTAATTGGCTGCCTGCCCCCTATATGTCTGCCTTACATGTTTATACTCTTAGCCATTGTTGCCTGTTTTCTTGGCCAGTGAATTGGTTCCCATTCTTTGCCATTGTGAAACTTTCAAAAAATAACTGACTTGCTTCACATTCCCTTTGTGTGAATCATGACTCTTGCGGTCTCCAACACAGCAGCCATCCTGAACCTGTGGCACTTCCATGGAGTTGAGTTCCAGAGCAGGAGTAGGCATGGTCTGGGCTGTAGCCCTTGATACCTCACTTGTGTCTAGCAGGTCACTTCAAGCTTCATCTAGGTTTTATTTAAATTCTCTTATTTCCTTTCTCTACTGGAAACAAACCTTCCCTCCTCTTATAAAACTCATATGGGACTCAAAGCTAACTTGAACTTTGGAAAGCTGTGTTCCTGATACATCCTAGCAACCCATTGAAAGGAAGTAACAATTCTCAGATACCCTCAGCCACTCTCCTTTTGTCCAATATAGACACAAACATAAAGATGTGTGGGAGGTTTTTTTTATCCTCATGAAGTTCTGTGCAGTAGCATACAACATTAAGATGCTAAGAGTCTCGTCTCTCAGTTCATCCTGAACTAAGCGGTACAAGGATTGTATCCCAAAGCAGAATTCTTCAGAAAAAGGCATTTGCTTTTTCTATACCTGTTCTACTGAGACGTTCTCTCCCAGCACTTACCCCCTGCTGTTACTTAGGTGCTGTCTTCTTTTTTATATTTGGGATACTAGAAAGAAAAAAGCAGCAAGAGTGTGAGTGGGACCTCTTATGTCTCAGATTTGTTTGATTAGTAAAAAGCACCCGGTGAGCTCCTGAGAGCACAATTGAGCAATGGATGGGATAATCCAGGATTAGATTTCTCTTTTTGACTTCTTAATTTTTTTGTTAAAATGGAGATTATTGCTGTGAGTCAAAAGTTCATTAAAATATTGAAACTGGAAAGAAAAATATGTTGAATATGGCTGAAACACAGATTACTAAGAGGGAGGTCTATCTTTAAGCCTTGCACATGTAGTTCACACTGTTAGAGACAAGGAATGTGCATGCTAGATGACCTGGTGCTGTGCAGTTGTGGGGGCCACAGGATTCAATCCCATTGGAAAGTAATTCTGACTGTGAACGCAGTATTTGCTGGATGTAACTGTGCAGTAAAAACAAAAAATGGCAACCCAATGTATCATGCATATTTACTAAAATAAATAAAATCAGTCTGATTGTTTTCTGTTCATATTTTGTTTTGTATCAGCCTTGTATTAAGTTGCAGACTAGCTTTGTATTTATCTGAGTACAAAATAATCCTAAAAAGAGGAGGAAAGCATCCTTCTTACTCCACAATACCTCAGTGCAAACTCTTAAAATAAGTAACTGTAGAGGACAATCATTCTTAGAATCTTAGATAAATGCAGAATTTCTACCAACTTTTATAATTTGCATTTCTCACTTTTTCTAGGTATACTCACCAGAAAAATAAAAAAAAAATTATACTTTCCAAGTCAGACCTTTCATGTACAAAAAGATTTGTTGCCAAGGTATATACAGGCTTAGACACACATTTATGCTTCTATAGACACCTTGTGCAAGAAGTGTGTAAGTACTGCCATTTTTGGAGAGCTTTCTACTTCCTCTATTTCTTTGTCACAGCATGGCTTCAGTATTTACTTGTGGTTTTTCTCCCAGTCACTGGATTGTAGTGGTGAAGAGACACATGTTTTTCAGTTTCTTATACCTATACTTCTCCTCACTTAGATCACCAGAGCCATGTACTACATGATCAGTTAGTGAATCTAAAATTTCAGGTTTCACTACCACTTCAGGAGACATTGCGAGAAGCTGACACAAGACTACATCTTTGGTGAGTACCTGCCCATCCAAAACCCACATTCAGTGGGAATCTCAGCTATAAACAGCTTGTCATATGTGTACAGGCACACTGGAAAGCTTGCATTTTTAACATTTGTAAACTGGAGCATCTTAGAGGAAATGCTATCACAGCTCAGCAGCAGTCACTCCTTTAATGCTGCTCAGTTTTCATTACAGGAGTGCTTTATACCACTCTGTAAGTAAACAGTTATTAATAGACAAAATGCCAAGAGAGAGCCAGCAGTTGGTCTCTATCCTAGACAACTCCTCAGTTTTGCAGGATTAATAAAACACCCTATTGTACACTGCAATCAGGTACCCTTTGTGTCAACCCTTGGGCTCTCACTGCAGTTGAATTCCACGTTTTTGCCGGCAAGTCTTTATGGCACCACTAGGACAGAGCTCAGCTCCAGCTCATGGCAATTCCCCACTGCACCACCTCACCCACCAGTGTGGTTTCTTGTGTGCAGCATAGGCTCAGCAATCTCCAAAGTGCACAGAGATGAAGGGTTAACTCAGCACCAGGCTATTCAAACTGCTTTTAAACAAGTTCTGTTCCAAGTATTGTGGGCTTCCCCATGCATTACCTCTACTTTGATTATTGTGGCCTTCCCTGATTGCTTAGATAAAGGCTTCCTGGACTTAATGGGGAACACTAAAACTCTCAAAATGGGAACCCACCTCACAGACTGATACAGCTCTCAAAGGGAAGCTCATTCACTGCCTTGATAGTATGGACTCTCCTGCTCAGGCCAAGCTCTTAACTCATGATCTTTCACCACTAGCCCATAGTGAAAGATAGGACGGCTGGTCCAAGAGGCCTGTCTCCACCTAAGAGGTACTGCAGCTAATTGTTACCAATTTCTGTACAAGTCTGTTTCTATGGCTCCAGTACTAGCCTAGGCTTATTCCTTCCACAACACGCAAGCTTATAACATCACTGATTTCTATTTTACTGTGACTTCTTGGCATAACTAGGTTATCTGTCCTAGCTATTCACCTCAGAGATGGGGATGCCGCATTCAGATGCCTTCCCGCCCTCTTTTCACCATTTTGTGCTGAGAAGTTAAACAACCTGACTGACCTTCAGAATCACAGCCTTAAACATAATTCATCCAGTGGCCCTCTGATCAACAGATGAGTGCAGAGACAGTAATTAAACTGCCAGAGATTTCCTAGAGCAGGAAACCAACTTGGAGTCTTTCAGGTGTTGGGCTAGCACTCACATGTCAAAATGCACATGAGTTGGCATATAGACAGTCATACCTCCAAATGAAAGCAGTATTGGACAGTTTTCCCATGAAAATGCCACATAAAACCTCTCAGGGTGAAAGTAGACTCTGCTTACCGATCCTCACGCTCTAAATACTCACACAGTTTCCATAACCATGTCTGTTGTACACTCCAGCCATGATGAGCAGACCCATTTACACTTTCATTAAAACCAAACATGCTCTGATGAAGAAAAGATCCCCCTTCAAAAGGGCTACATAATTAATGTCTATGAGAGGTCAACAAGATTTTAAAGAAATGGGAGAGATGAGGAGCCACTGCCCAGGACAGGCAAAATGTTGTGCTCTACAGTAATATGTGGAGTCACACATTCCGACTACTACTCATACCATTTCCTCCAGACATCTAATTTGAGTGCCATGCAAACCCATAGTAAGAAGTCCAGGTTTATTGCAAAAGAAAAAAGAAAGATATTTCAGCCAGCAGGTCAGAGCACAGAAGCACGGACACTTGGTCTACAGTGAAACTTCAGGATTCATCCCAGCTTGGATCTCTCTTGATTTTCACAATTTACGTATGGGATCTGATAATTTACAACTGTAGTGGTTTGGTTCAAAATATCTATTACTTACTTATTTACCTTCTGTGAGATAAGAACTAGGAGAAGGCAAAGCAGGCACAAAACTTAAAAGAATGTAAAGAAGTTTATTAACAGACCTAAAAGAAAGGGAAAAAAATTCAGACCAAAACCTTCAGAACACTTCTCCTTCCCTCACCTTTCTCCCTTCTCCCACTGACAATGTAAAAAGTCAATCCTTGAGATTTTCAGTCAGTTTACCACTTCTATAATAACCTTTTCCAGTTCACTTAGGGAGAGGAGTCTCTCTTGCTCATGCTATGGAGACATCTCCACAAGAAGTTCTCTCATGGCTTCAGTGTCACAGCGAGACAGCTGCCTGGGCTGGTTCTCTGCTCGCATGTGAGAGTCCCTTCCCTCGACTTACAGCTTTCCCCACAACTGCTTTTGAGGGTTCAATCTTGAGCTACTGGGGTACCATTTTGAGGATGAGCTGTTCAGAAACAAGGTTCTCTTCACCTATCTCTGGGAGCATCTTCATCTCCAGGAACAGAGGTCTTCTTCCAATTTGGAGCAAGAGTCCTCATCACTTCCATCTCTCCCTGTTCAAACTTCTCATCAAATTACAGCTGCTTCAGCATTTGCTTATTTCAGCACAGGTACTTTTGCTCACAAGCACAAGTTGAACGCTCTACCCCCCGATGCTTTCATGGAATTACAACAGGTACTCTGATATATCACAGTCCATCACCACCCTAGCTTTACAACAGAATTTCAGCTTCTAAGAATCTCCTCTTTCTCCTCCCTCAGGGTTTCAGCTCTTCCTTCTTCACTGACTTTGGTGTCTCTCTGGTGTTTTCTTCACCTTCCCCCTTCCTCAGACTCGGAAGAGGATTGATCTCTGCAGGCTTCATCTGTTCTGGAGGAAACTTACAGCACTAAAGGAGGGTTAATCTCACCCGGCCCCGCAGCTGGAGTTCACTTACCACTGTTGGTCCCATGATCTTTGCCAGGCAGCGGGGCAGCGGTCTCAGACAAGCCCTGGCCGCACCAGGGGCTGCCTGCACGGAGCAGGGCTGTGGGGCCGCGGGTGGAACAGGGCCGCACGGCTCCCGGAGGGCGGCGTCCCCCAGTTACCTGTCCAAAGGCCAGAAGCAAGAGAGGCTTTCCAGGCGTTTGTTCATTCTTAAATGTGGATCACAGAGGCATGTCAAGCTCCTTAAGTGGCTTAAAAGTTGCCAATATTCACACTAGCCAGTTGATAGGTTCTGTTAGGTCATAGAGGAAGCTGTAAGCACCTCTTTGCAGGAGAATCACTTCCTAGCTATGCTAACCCATGACAACAACTTAGGTGGATCAGTTCAACCCAGTCCTCAAAACAGGCAGTTTGGCAGGATCTGCCTTGAATCAAAGCTGCTTCTTGTGCAAAATATGCAAGCTTCCCATGACTGAGAAACTGAATTTATCCAGGTTTCTCTGTGTGCCAAGATTAACTGGGTATTTGACTTTTACAAATTCCTAACACAATTCTTGTCTGTTTGCAAAGTCATTAAGTAACAACAATCCAACACATCTAATGTTTTCTCTGCTAAGGCTGAGCACAGGAGCCACATCTTCTGATGGCACCTACAGTGCTGAAAATATTGCTTTGTAGGGTAGCAACTGAGGCTGCACCTTGACTACTGTGTTCAGTTCTGGGTAGCTCACTTCAAAAAAGACATTGAAGTGCTGAAGTGTGTCCAAAGAAGGGCAACAGAGCTGGTGAATGAATTGAAAACAAGTCTTATGACTTGTATGACAGCTGGGGGAACTGGATTTGTTTAGTCTGGAGAAAAGGAGGCTCAGGGGAGACTTTATCACTCTCTACAACTGACTGAAAGGAGGCTGTAGCCAGGTAGGGCGATTCTGCCATGTTTCAAGTGAAAGGACAAGAGGAAATGTCCTTCAGTTGTGCCAGGGGAGGTTCAGATTAGATACTAGAAAAATATTTCACTGAAAGAGTGGTAGGCACTGGAATAAGTTGCCCAGGGAGGTGGTGGAGTCACTGTCTCTGAATGTGTTCAAGAGTTGTCTGGATGTGGCACTTGGGGATAGGGTTTAGGGGTGACTATGGTGGTGCTGGATTGATGGTTGGACTAGATGTTCTTAAAGGTCTCTTCCAACCTTGATGATTCTGTGATTCTGTAACCCTTTGCTCTGGAGCTTTGTTCTCCCCTGCTTGCTGGGTGAAAAAAATCCTGAAATTGATGCTGAACTAACTGCTGTCCCCAAAGGCTTAAACACATGCCTCTTTTTCTCCAAAGACAATGACCATACTACATCACTAGAACAGCCACCATGAAGGATCACAAGACCCTCCTCATCTACTTAGAATGACAGATCTCTGTTGTCAGTGATTTCTGTATGCATGGATCTCACCTCGTTGGCAATTACCTTGACAGTGAAAACCAGAAATGTTCTTCAATCATCATGTCAGCCATTTTCCATCTCATAATTGATTTCAAGCCACTCACAGCTCTGACCACATGGAGAAACTCCTGCAACAGAGAATTATTCACCTACAGAAGCTTGAAAATACCCAACCAATTCAAGCAGCTACAATTGCTCGAACTCGCGAAGCGAAAAATTAGAATCAGCTGTTTAGTTTAGCCTAAGAGTCTCTATGTTATGGGAGCTATGGCACCTAAATTGAGAGAAAGCCAAGAGGGAATATATTTTGTCATGGCTCTTTACAACAGCAGTGGTAAAAGTAACTTTGAATTCATGGCTTACTGTTGCTTTAAAAGAACCTTACTTGCTGTCTAGGTATTGTACAGGTGGAAATGGGCGTGATTTGGGAAAACAGATTGTTCATTCATTTTTTAAGTTATGTTTTCCTATCTAAACCAGAAATTTCCATGGGCGGTTGCCACCTCTAACTAAAAGCACAGCTTCTGAAATACCTATGACAGCAACACTGAATAGCTACTTCTCTGCCAAGTGCTTAGAAAATAAGTTGCATGGGGCAAGTATAACTTAAGAGCAGACAACGCGTCTTGCATGACTCATACCAACCCCTGCCTGCTATTCTAGTAGGCAGGGACATGAACTGGCTTCATATCCAAGCAGCTTTCCCTCCTCACGCTCTGTAGCACTTATCATTGGGGTGAAATCAATGTTTGTTTACTGTGTCTGAGTAAGCTAGAGGTGTGGAAAGAGGAGGAGTCCCAAACCTCAAAGACCAAAATCAAGAATTCAAGGAAAGTTGAAAATTGCAGCAGTCCATCTACCACAGATGAGAGAAGAGAGGAATTTTAACTTGAAGAGAAGGTGGGGGGGACTCTCCTATCACTGCTTCCACCTTTGTCCTTGGTTTCTGCAGCACTGTTCCCTGTTGCCAGCTGGAGGAGAGCAGTCTGTGCCTTTCTGCATACTTACAATAGTAAGTGTTGTGTCCTGGGATTGCTCTCTGCCTCTGCATTCTTAAGAAAAAGCATTTTCACTTTTTGACATTTTTAGTCAGAAATGAGAGTGGCCAAGCGCATTATTAAATTTGGCCTCAGTTTCAAGAAAGGGATGGTGTGGGTGTGTCTGACCATGACTACAATGAGGAGATAACTGTTTCTAGGAGAAGAGTGTCAGCTTTTATTTTTGGGACAGCCAAGTTGGCAGATACTCTTGGCTTCCACTGCACAATTCATGTGAAATGCAAAAATTAAAAAAAAAAAAAAAAAGAAAAGAAAGAAGAAATTTAACTAGTGCTGCCCAAGAAAACCAGACAGACACACATGAAAAAGGAATGATGTACCATATAAAGCATTAAATACACGCACACACAGGCAGGACTCTACTTTATAGGATTTGAACCATATGCACATCTACACATACACATGCGCTAACTCATACCAATAAATCATTTTAGCCAGACTATCTGTCTGGTGTGTGGAACAGAAACACACTTATGAAATCTATTTTCTTATTTTAGCAGCAGGCTAATAATTGATAAAGAGCCAGACCGGGGGCTCTGAGTTTTATATGACAGATATACAAGGCTGCCGTTCTCCTCCTGTGTGCTTTGCCCCTTCTCTTGCCTGCAGCAGCTCCAGCCTGAGAGCGAGCAGAGCCCCTCCCTGACTGGCACAGACTGGGAACCTCAGCAGCTGCCCAGCAGCCCTGCAAGGGCAGGGCAGATCTCCTGATTTAGCTAAAGCAACAAGAAAGAAGCAGCCAGTGGGGTGGCTCAACAGGGGCAGAAGTCAGCTGTGCATATGGCCTTGGCCTTGCTTGGGTGGTGGTGGCTACTGGCACAGTCCTTTGGGATCTGGACACAGGGATATGCTTCCAACATGGTCCCAAGTCTCCCCCAGTAGCATCCTGGCAGACAGTATTGGCGTGGGGTTGGCAGTGAGGTCTCACCATAAGGAGAGCATGGGCAAAGAAGCAGAAGCAAAAATGCCCTGGTGGTCCTTCTGAAGCTGCCCCCACCAGCTCCAGAGACACTGGGAGGAAGGTAAGCATGGTCAATACCAGTGAAAATAATGGATTACTCCGAGCACCAGGGCTTCCCGCTGTCCTCTGCGTGTCGCTTGCGTTACAGTGCTGGCCCCAGACATTCTATCAATGAGATATTGTCTGAAGTTTGTTTTTCTAGTTTTTTTTCCTCTATCTCTTTTCGGCGTGGACTGTTCCCCACCCTTCCCAAACAAACTCTAAGGCAAAGTTTAGTGTCTCTCAAGCAATAACCCATTTCTGGATGCTGGAGTGACTCCTCTGGTCTGTTGGCTTTGGGCAGCTGCTGGCAAAGGGGCAGGTCAGGCGGAAGAGAGACTGGATCTGGGCCAGGTGGAGGAGAGATGCCACACCATGGGACCACCCAACCCAGGCTGTGTACTGCCCCTGGAATAACCTCCCCTGAATGATCCTGTGGTCCCTCTGAGCAGTCAGCTCAGTCTGGCTGCTTCTCCCAGGCTTTTTGCATCCTGTCTTCTGCTCCCCACTCTCCCTCTTAACACACTACTTACGTACGCTTTGTTCTTTTAATGTATAGTCAGATTGTGGAAAAAAAACCACCGAAAAACATAGACTTAAAATATAGTGAAATTGTGGGAAAAATTAATGAAACCCAACCCACTCTCAAATTATTTCCGTATCACTTGTCATAACTGAGGGGCAACTCTTTTTCAGGCAGTTCCATTTTTTTGGCCATTTAATACCCTTACATTAAAGGGGCACAACTGGCTCCTCAGACTCTCTTGAGAGGCAGGACAGGGATAAGCCCCACTTTGGTGAATCTCACAAAACAGACAGCGTGTTTACTTCAGTACCTGGAGCCTGCCAAGTAAGCCTGCCAACAGGAGGTGTTGCTGGCATGTAAAGAGTATTTACCAGGCTTCCCACTAACAGAAATACCTGATGCTTGTAGTGATCTTCCTTCTGTTAGGCTGTAAGGAGTCCAAGGCTCAGGGGAGGCTGCTTTGTATGGGCTAAGCCCTACACAAAAGCAGCCACAGAGAGAAGCTGCACTGCAGGTTCTGATTTTCACTAATTGCATCTGCCTTGATTTTCTCCCCTGCATCATTCCTGTGTGAAAGGACTGGAGCTGCCTCAAGGATATGCCTCCTTTTTTGACTCCAAGACAGCTGGAGCGCAGTGTTCAACTTCAAGAAGGCAGTTGTACCATGTACACCCTGTTCAGTAAAGGGAAGCAGATCTGTGAGTGTCATCAGAAAATTGGCTTCTCCCCTTTCCTACAAGGTCTTCTGCAACCCATCAGCTAAGCAAAAAGAAGTGAAACTTCAGCTTTGGATTCTGAAAGCTATTTTAGCTATCCAATCCTCAGTGAAACCATCAGGATTTAAAAGTTAAACTGCATTTAAGATAACAATCACTTCAGATTATGCTTCCCTTACAATGGCAAAAGTGCTTGAGAGCAGCTCTGAAGGGTGGTCTCTCTGTGGGACTTTCCAGGGGCAGTACCACACACCTTAATTCCCTGCTGAGCTACACAGGCAGTGACCACTTCTACTGGGTCTGCTCAGCAAGGTTTGTTCCAGGTTAGCTTCACTGTTAAACCCCATCACTTGTGAAATGATGACTTGTGCCCAACAGGGCTCTCCACTACGGCAGAAAGCAGTTCAGTTTGTAACTGGAGCGTGTTTGTGCTCTTTTGGGTATGGGAGGTCTATACCATGTCGGGGCTGTGGTAATTTGCCAGCTGAGTAGAGATACCACACACTGGGACTGAGGAGAAACAGAATTCCTTGCACATTAGTGCTGACATTTTAATATTAGATCATTGCAAATTATGATGATTGTGGAGTACAGACCTTGGCATCTGCTTCTACCTTGGCATCTGCTTCTAGCCAGTAAGGAAAGGGTAGAGAAGCAAGGCTCTGTCTTTAGCTTGTGTCCTCTGGGCTGGAGTTTTCCTACCCAGTTTTTGTCTGCCATCAGCAGAGATGTTGCACTGAACACCATAGTTGGTGCAATGCATACCTCCTTCATCTGACTTCAAACCTAGTAACCCTATTTACATCTTCAAACAGTTTGATCCAGGAATTTAATAGGAGCTTTACCTTCTAATCCCAACCTACATTTGGTTGAGTTCGGCCCTGTGGGAAAAACCCTTTGGAGAAACACAGTAGTTACTGTACAGATACAGCTGCTCTTTTTCCAAATGAAACACAGTATTTCATTTGTTTCAATGCTGTCTTAAGTCAAATCAATTTGGCCCATGGGTTGCTTGGTATTTATTTTGTCAGATTTGAATTTTGTGTTTGGAGTTTGGGTTGGTAAGTTAATAATGACAACAATGTGTCTGAAACAAGAACAAATTAACTCTATACCAGCACAAGAAGAATTAGGAAAGACTTGCAGAGCCAAATGTCAAGCAGGCTTTGGTATGCACGGAATACATTCAGGAGACTACAGAGTTTGGCAGCAGAGAAATACCAAGGAGCTGGGAGGAAGGTTGGTTGGAAAGCAGATTCAGGCTTTTGCTGTGGTGGGGAGATTCGATGAAACAAGCCATCTTAGGAGAGGACCAGGTCTGGTGCAGGTGCCTGGACTAGTGATAACCATGTGCCCAGTGCAGACCTTGGTGTGTGGCACACTGGCTGTGACACATGGGCTGGACTGCAACTACTCACTCAAAAAATGAAATGGTTAAGACAACTGCAGGGTTGCCATGTACAGAGAAGTATGTGACATCTTACCAGCTGAAATATTTGAGGCCAAACACTGTTACTCATTGGGAGTTCTGCCATTAAGCTCCCTCTCCCCTGATATTTATGATTAACACTTTGAAACATCTGCATTGCCTTTTTGACTCACAAGAATTCCAGTTTAAGGGAACAAACTTTCTGTAGCAAAGTTTCTGGCTGTTACAAAAGAGAAGACTTCCAGAGCAGCTGTCTCTTACCCTGTTCTTTCCCCAAGGCAGTAAACAGCCTTTGGAAAGGAGGTGTCTTCCAGTGCCCCAGCTCACAGCTCTGTGCCCAGAGAGTTCCCCACACCCTGCCAAGAACTAATGGGGCACCGGCCCCTCTCAGGCTCCCAGGATGCTGGAAACACATGTGAGGGGGCAGTGCCCTACGTGTGACACACATACACACACACCCCCCCACCCCCCCAGCCCCCCCTCTTTGTAGCGCTGGCTTTAGGATGCCTGGCCAGACTGATGGGCTCTGCCTTAGAAAACCTGGAATGGAGGCACTTCCCAAACTCAGGCCTTGGTCAAAGCTCCCCGATGGAGGGAAAGCAAGGCTTGTATGAAGATGAAACAGAGACACATGAGTGCAGAAGCACGTGAAAAGAAAAAAGTGAATGATTTTTGTTCTTTTAACAAACTCTTCCCAATTAAAAGAAGGGGAAAGCAGAAAGTACTTGAAAATAGGTCCTATGGTTGCAGAACCACATTTCTGAAATACAGATCTCTCAAGTATCAAACTACACTGCAGAATGACTAATTGTGGGGTGACTAATCCCTGTCTCCCCTCCAAAACTATTACTTCACAGTGGCCGAGAAAACATACCATAAAGATGTTGTTATTGCATCACTCACATTTATTTGCATTGAGAAAGACCGAGCCTTTTACAGTACTTGTCTGATTACCAAGAGAGATGTTTCTTCCCTACCAGAAAAAGAAAGGAACACTTAGTCTTCACAACTCTTCCTGGACAGTAGTAAAGGTGTTTGGTTAAACACCTCGGGGCTGGGGAGATTGCTTTCAAGCAAAAAAACCACAAACAACAAAATGAAACAAATGAAAACAAAATGAAACACCCAAACACCTCCCCTCCCACAAAAAAAGTTGGGGGACAGGGAGATGGCAGAAGCAGATGGATATTCAGGTTGACAGAAAATGAAAACCTGCCTTCGTCTTGCTTTCATTAGTCTTCATTAATGACCACGACAGCTTTAATTGCTGCCCTGCATACATAAGTAATAAAAATGTAAAATGTTTAAATGAACTGTGGCTCCCAAAAGCCATTATAAAAGATTAATGATGAGTATTATTTGCTAACTTAAACCTCTTCAAGAAACACATCTGAGCAGTCCTTGTGGTTAAGATGATATTAGAACAATATTTGCTGAACTACTTGTCTCAACTCATTATGCACCAAGATTTGATGGTTTTGATTATTCCATCTTTAGCTAGTCTGAATTCTAGACATATTTGATTGCAATTTACTCATTCCTGACAAGTTATCCCACTCCTGCAATCCAAATAAAGAGTCTTCAGGTACTCATAGTCACATTCTCTCTTCAAGAATTGCTGATGCTTGCTTTGATAGCTTTTACTGCCAAAGTTGTTGGATATATAGTTTATTAGTAGCACTCCAGAAATTACTGTGCTAATTAATACACTATCCAGCTGAAGGGAAAATTACACAACCTTTTCTATTTAAATTGGAATCAGTACCAAGACCTATCTTTGAACTGCCACTTTCCCTTGAGGGGCACAGATATAGATCTGAATTCAAATGCGAGAAAGAAGTTTTATTTCTAAAGTGGCACCAAAGAAAAGCCAAGTTTTGACATCGTTTTGGCCATCCACCTCTCATTTAACTTAGAAACCCATCCTCAGGGTAAAGCAAATGCTCAAGCAGAGGTGAAAGTACCAGCTCTTGTCTTCTCACTGCTACCACTCAGTCTTTCATGTTTTACCAACATATTTACCACTGCATCTACTTGGCACAGTGGAGTACCATGCAAAGAACTGTAAGGTAGAGACAGCCCATGAGCTCCTGCATCCATGCTCTGCACACAGAGCAGCACAGGCTCCAAAAGCCCTTGTCCACTCTGCCCACTGGAGTAAGATACACCTCCTGTCAAAGATCAGCTTTGGGACAAGCCTGGCTAGCAGCTTTTCAGTGTGCCCCTCTCTGGATGGGGCAAAGGGTCAGATCGTGCCTGAGCCTTGCACATGTAGCCAACAGAGCAGGGGCAGGATGACAGAACTAAAGCAACTTTTTTGCTTTTCTGTCTCTTTTGTCCACAGGCGACCACCAAACTTCTCAAACGGGCACTAGCAATTTTTCCCTGGATAAGCACCTCCCTTGTGAAGTCAGCTAGATTCTCCTGACAGCTACACGTCTATGGGAATGAAGACATCTGCTCAGGGGGATCAAACTTCCTGTGTGGTGTACTCTGATATTTGAATTTCAATCCAATTTTTGGATAATATTAACAAATTTGGGAAGACTCATAAAACTTGATACTCTGTGACACAAGCCACTTTCTTGCAATTTAGGATTGCACTAGGATTTTCACAACTGGCAAAAATTTGCTGGCTGCAGAGCTTCTGTATGCCATCCTTTCCAACATCACTTGTGGAGGCCAAAAATCTAGACTGACGGACCACTAAATGATATATTTCTATGTTCCTTTCTGCTTTAGTGCTCATCTCACTATATTGCACTCAATGTTGACTTTCATAACATAGTCTCCTCTGCCAGGAGTGGATTATATTGGCTACTTAAGATCTTCCAAGCCTTCACCAGGTCTCCCACAAAATGATGTCCAAATTTTCCCATTGCCCGTTCCACTCCCTTTAGCTCTCTAAGCTCATTTCTGTGCACATGGTCCCATTTCTGTTTCCTGATCACTGTTTGGAAGCTGCCTCCCTAGTAAGTCTGGCTCCTGGACTCTCATCTCTTCCTGTGTAGTCTTCTGGGCTGGCCCCATTCCAGTCTGTAGGCCAGAAGCTTTTCCAAGACAACTATCCTCTCTTCAGTGCTTATAAAACCCCTGCCCAACAACCACCAAACCCATTGTCTGTTCAGCATCACAGAATAGACTGATACAATTAAGACTGCAGGGTTAACTATTTTAGGGGAGGGCAGGATTGCTGCTGTTCCCAGGGAGAAGAGAAGGGTCCTGGAGAAAGATGAACGTGGCTTAGTGTTGCTATTTCACAGCTGGCTGAGCGAGAAATTGGCTCTACTCTTCCCAGCCTCAAAAGTAGGGACAGGAGCCCCAAAGCATGGAGACTGGCTTGCCAGGTCTTTTAAATCAGTGACAGGAGGAGCTCCTTCCCTCTCTGCCTCCTTTGCCTGTCGGGAAAACTCCTTGGGGTGGTGCTTGGTCTCCTGCAACTCTTCTCCTGCTGCTGCAGCTGCCCTGGAAGCCCCCAGACATTCCCAGCAGAGTCTGGATGGCTGCTTTGGTGACAACCTGGGCTCAATTTAATGAGAATGTTCACGTTCACTTGCTATGCTGGCAGTCTGCCAGCATATTTTCTTGAGGCACATAAGAGAGAGAAGGGAAATGGTGATCTTTAACAGGTTTTTTTGTGTGGGGGGTTTTTTTTTAAATTTTAAAAAAAAATTTTTTTATTTTATCCAGCCAAACCTGACTGGAATTTCATGGATGAAAGAAAAGGCACTTCTCTAGCCCAGGGGCTTTGTCCCTGCCAAATTATAAGGGCCTACTGCAAACAATGGAGGTGTTAGAGCTTCTAAAAAAATAAAAATGTTGAAAGAATCTTTTATAACGGAAAATATTAGGCAACCTAAATCTCAGGCCAGCTGGTAGCGGGCAGTATAATATAAGCTCTTTGGAGGAGAGCTGTGCAAATAATGGATTTTCAGAATTTCTCGTCTCCCACTCCTTGCTCCAAGTTTGAACTATTTTAGCTATTTTCTCCAGCTGAAATTATTTGCCAAATTCAGCCAGTTGCTAAATTCTCCTCAAATTTTTCTTTTCTCCATTGACAGGTTTCTTGTAAAAACAAACCCATTCTCCCACCTCCGGCTTGGAATTACAGCATTCACCAGTGACACAGTTAGGAAGAAATCTGCCTGTGGTCAGCTCTCTCATTTTTTGCTGCGTTCTCGTTGGAGCTCACACGTTACAGGAACCAATCTGGCCTGATAGCTGCCTGGCAGCCCGCAGGGGAGGTTTTCCAGTAGTCTCCACCATCCCTGGACCAACCAGCACTGGGCTGGGAGCCTTTGCACAGTGTGGGACTGGAGGTTCATTAGGTTGTGGTTTTCAGGCTGAGTCTTCGCTGGACCAGTTCATAATAATGATGTTTCTGATGTCAACTGCAGACCAGATGTTGCCCTTTGGTGCCGTGCTGCCGGAGGGGAGAGGCGACACAGGAGGTGGGAGGCTCTGAGGAGCCAATGATCCCGTGTCGCTCCTTGTAAACATGCAGGTGTTAGCTGTGGTGTCCTGGCCAAATCCTGTTCTGGCACTCCACCAGCTCTGGCAGTTTACCTACTCACAATCACCTCTGTGCTCCTAATTGCAGGAGCTGTTTCTCACCTCCCTTCCTTAGCAGCCAATTTGTGCATTAACAGCTGGCACTGCTGTATCCCTACCCTGCTGCTCCAGAGGATGGCAAAGCCCACATCCTGATATCTTCCATATCCTTTGGGATAAGCAGCAGCCCCATGCCCAGGGCTGGAAGAGAGCTGCCCTGCAGAACCAGACAGAAATGACAGACACCCAAGGTGAGGCTGCAGCAGGTCTTCCCGTGGTGGTGGGGCACTATAAATGTACTTAAACAAGCTGCCTGAGCCCTAAAATGTGGCTCTAAAGTAATGAAACGCGGTTGTTTGGCAGTGGCAGACACTGCCTCGCTTTTAGAGGCTGCTTTATAGCTGTTAGTGTAACACAGCCCTTCCAAAAACCTCCCCCGCTTCTTTCTTTTCTTTTCTTTTCTTTTCTTTTCTTTTCTTTTCTTTTCTTTTCTTTTCTTTTCTTTTTTTTTTTTTTTTTTTAATTATTAAACCTCTTCTCAGAGAGCCAAATTTGCAAACAGAGTATTCAGGTCTTCTGTTTAGGGCTTTAAGTGAATGGTGAAGAGTGAGTGCATATTAATATAGAGCCCATAAACTACAGGACCAGACAGATAATGTAGGTACCCAAGCTGAAAAACACAACACGAAAACTTTGCCAAGAAAGAACTGGTGGTGATTAAAAGTGAAGCAAAACTCCTGGTGTGACTCTAATCTCTTCCTTTTGTTGGTGGTGTTGCATCTTTGTTGGAGGTTGCCACTCTGCACGAGCTCAGACAGCAAGGCCTCTGTTAATGTCTTGTGCAGCATAAACTGAGCTGGGCAAACTCCAGCTTGGGTTACGGCCCCACAGCTGCAGGTATTTCCATCAGGTCAAGCTCGAATCCCTTAATTGCACCGGCAGAGCAAGGAGGACCTGAGACCACCAGGAACAAGGCACTGCTCCGAGCTTCAGTAATGTCTGTAAAACCACGCGGGAACAAAGGAGGGTTAACCCAAAACCTCACATTCAGCAATTTGGCAGTAAATATTCATAGAGCCATAGACTGGTTTGGGTTGGAAGGGACCTTAGAGATCATCTTGTTCCAACCCCTCTGCCATGGGCAGGGACACCTTCCACTGGATCAGGTTACTCAAAGCCCCATCCAACTTGGCCTAAACATTGTACACAACCAAGGCTAAAATACTATTTTTTCCATTGTCCTCACCACACAGACACTTGAAACGCTCTCAACCTTTGCTTTTAAATCTGGGAACCAGGATGCATTCCCTATCCAAAGCTCTGTACAGACCTCTCTTTCTGAAGCTTCCCTTTTGCAATTTGAAATCATGACGGAAACTGTACAGAGGAAAGATTGTGTTGTAGCTACAGGCCTTCTAAAATAATTGCTTCATGCATAAATATTGATAGTCAGCACTGACTTCTATTTTTACTCAGCATAACTGAAAAGTTATACATATGAAACTCAACAAAAAATGTCTTCCTAAAATAAGGAGCAAAACCAACCTCAAGTATAAACAAAATGAGTTATTTTGAGGCATGTTTCCTTCTATTTTTTTCATTCTTTTATCATTACTCTATCTGTGAGTAAAGCCCCAAAAAGGATTTCTTTGGGCATCTTTGAGGCTGTGTAAATATATATCGTTGCTAGGTTGTGAAGCATCCCAGCTCCATGAGACACAAGCTGCACATGTTAGCAGAGTAGGAATAAAACCATCAAAGGCCACAGGATCAGACTGACCAGAGAGTGGGTTTCTGTCACAACAGCCTGGAGGTGGCAGCAGCAGGTAATGGCCCAATTCCTTCTGGTAGAGGATGCATACCCAAGGAGGTGCATCCATCTGTGGCAGGGACACCTGCTTTGGGTCTAGGAGCTGCAATACTGGTCTAGGAACTTGAAATACTGTAAGACTAGAGACAGCAGCATTTATACCAACACTCGTGCTCAAATTTTTCCAAACACGATCATTGCTCCTGCACTGAGATTTTCTCTTCGCTCTGTTCAGTTCCCTCTGGGTTGCAGACTGGGACATTGCAATGAGAGAAGGACAGGATTTGGCCTCACCATTTTG
The DNA here is from genome assembly GCF_000691975.1 of Corvus brachyrhynchos. Classification (NCBI taxonomy): domain Eukaryota; kingdom Metazoa; phylum Chordata; class Aves; order Passeriformes; family Corvidae; genus Corvus; species Corvus brachyrhynchos. The sequence goes on from NW_008238960.1 coordinate 1,509,051, forward strand.
GTGCATCTGGGCTGCAGAGAGCCTTCTTCAGCTGAGTAAGAGCCTGTACAGTAAGGTCTCCCTGACTCAGTGCCTGCCGGGTGACTCACTGGTCACTCATCTATTGCCTCCTGGCAGCCTGTGTTAAAGCCTTTCACCAGATGCTTCTGGTTTCCCCACTTGCACACATCCCTCAGTGCTTTGCACCATCTAAAATGAGACCTCCCTCCAAGACCTGGTGTGTGGACAGCATTTTCCTCTCTCCAAACTTGCCTCTCTAGGATTCCAATCAGCAGAAGACAGAAACAGGAAATTATGGGATTGTCGCTGCTGTTCTCTCTGTGCTATGCAGCTAAGTCACTGACCTGCTGAAGGAAAAGGAACAGACTGGAGGCTGGCAGGAGCAGGCATGACCTCAGACCCACAAGTTCAGCCAAACGTCCCCAGTCAGGACGCTTGCATTGCCGATAATCAGCATCTCTGGGCCCAAGAATGCAGCCAGCCAGAGCCTGGAAATCAGTTGGGATGAAAGTGATGCAACTTCACCTTCTCTGAAATCAGCTGAGATGAAAGCGATGCAACTTCACCTCCTTTAAAGAGCCAGGATGGGGCTGAGGGACATGAGCTTTTCCCTTCTGCAAGGCAGCCAAAGGGCAAAGTGTGTAGCACAGCTGATGCACTGACCCTTCTTTGGACTTAAATAAAGCTAATTGTCTTCTACTCCCTTCACCCTTTCTCTGTTTCTTGCACAACATAACTTTGATCGTAAAGCTCTGGAGAAGCAGCATTTTGAGCCCAACTCTCATTTCACTTATTCTGGCATAATTCAGGAATAACTACAGTTGTATTTGTAGAAGATCAAAATCAGTCCAGTTCCTTTTAACTGGGCAAAATTACTGGTCCACAGAAAGAAGAAAATAATCAAAGATGTGAACAATGGAGCCAGCTGAAGAAGGAGATTGTGTTTTCCTCTTCGAAGTTCAGTATTTTTTTTGCTAGTTCTTTATGTGATGCAAAATTTTATAGAAGAAAGCAAAAATTGGAAAATTCCCATCAGCTGAAACTACTTCTGATATTGTCTCCAGTGGCAACCTGTATTATAAGACAGGATGTGGCACTGCTGGGATGTGTGGTTTCACTTATTTCAGAGCACTGACTGAACCCATCAAACGAAGTCAAGTGGGTATTCAGAAAACAGAGCTGAAAAAACACTGCTCTTTTTCCATCCTCATGTGTAAGGTCAGTGGTGAGGAACAGCATCCAGCAGGTAAAACTTGTGTAGCAGGCCTTACTGAGCTACCATGATCAGTCAGCTACAAAGCAACTGGGAGCTAAAAAAGCCCTCCAAGGATAGTGAGAGTCCTGCTGTGACAGCTACCCCTGCAGGTCTGGTTTCAATGCCAACACCACCTGGGAACCCCCAGGGTTCAAACCCCCTTTGCTCTCTGAGGCAGCCGGGGCAGCTGGATTGTCAGGAGCTCGCTGGGATGCACGCACAGCATGCGACGTGCTGACAGCACAGCCAGTGAATGGGGGAAGCTGTGGATGTGGTGCCTTGCCAAAGGGTGTCTGCCTGCCAAACTACAGGCAGCCACGCTGGGAGAAGATGGGAGGAGAGAGGAACCCCAGGCACTGACTGGGTTTATCTTCCAGCTGAGAATCGGTCCAGATTAACTGAATGTGTGACCACAGAGGCTTAAACTCATTCCTCATCATGGTTACGAAGCATGGCTGTGAAGCACAAGAAATGCTAGAAACAAAGATATTTAGAGCCTTCACACAGTACAGTCCAGTGCTGTGTCATGTGACTCACTGGGTTGAGCAAATGAGAGGCTTTATGTGCAGTCAGCCCTCTTAAGCACAGAGAAGGCCCAGGGAGGCTAAAATCTTAATTTCTTGAATCAAAAGATCCCAAAGGGTTTTGACCAAATGCCATGCCAGGTGCTGGGTCCACACCAGTTCTGCAAGAGCTCAGCAGCAATCAGGAGTGTGTTTGAGGGAGCCGGTGGCAGGAGAGGTCCCCGGCACTGGGAGGCAAATACAGGTACCCTCTGCTCTTCTGAAAACTGCCCTCAAACCGGGGAGGCCCGACTGAGGCAGCCACAAGAGTCTGGATAAAGCACCAGCTTTATGTAAACCACAAACCCCAGGGCCAGGCCGCCTCAGTGTCTTTCCTTTCAAGCTGAGCAGTTCAGACACATTAAACTGATACAGATCTGCCTCGAAAGAAAAGGCCTTTCTGTGTTTTCCATCACCCAGCACGGGCGGCCGGTGGGAGCGACACCGTGCAAAACTGTGCTGTGATCTGCACCGGGACCAAAGTGCGTCAGCAGACACGCACACCGTGTCTGTTATCCCACACTTCACAACGCTGGCTGTGAGGAAAGGAAATGGGGGTTTCGAGTCAACCACTGGGCCAGTAGGTAGCAGTGATGAGTGATGTGCCAATCCTGGGCTTGACCACTGCTTTAGAGCTCAGATTGTGCACTTGAGTCACCAAAAATGCACATCCTTCAGCCACAAAAATGTTAAAACATAATACATAACACAACGTATTATGTAAGAAGTTATTTAACACTATTAGTCAATCAAGTAACTCTGTAGACCTATAAAGCTCATACAGATCATGTGCATTGGAACCACAGATATAACAATAATTTTCCATTATTATTTTTAGCACCAAGTTTTATTTCTTTATTTATTGTTTGGTACACGCACATGTTTTAGAAAGAGAAACATTTTTTTCTGCATCCAAGCCTTTATGATGCTCTTTACTACGTGACAACCTGCTTCACAAACGCATCCTGCTAATGCAGTGGTCCTGGCCCTCTTGGTCACTGGCAGAAATACCAAGGGGCTGGTCTGCTAAAGGCAGCATGCCCCTCTGCAAGCTGGGATCACTGCTAGAGATGCTCTGGCACCTTGTGCCTACAAACATTGCCAGAGGTCCCCGGTGCCTGCCAGCTTATACTGAAACAAGAAGAGTGTCGCCATGGAATCATAGAATGGCTTGGAAGGGAGCTTAAAGCTCATCTAGTCACAGCCCTCCTGCCATGGGCAGGGACACCTTGCATTAGACCAGGTTGCTCAGAGCCCCATCCAGCCTGGCCTTAAACACTTCCAGGGATGGGGCATCCACAGCTTCTCTGGGCAACCTGTTCCCAGTAACTCACCACCCTCACAGCAAAGAATTTCCTCCTAATAACAGGGAGGTTCAAGCAATCACCTGCCCTGAGGGTGGCCCTGGGATGAGCCAGGTGCTTCATCACTGTGCTTCAGCGGGCTTGTAGCGCTCAATGGGAGCAGCCCCCAAGTGCTGTCTCATCCCTCTGGCCCATTCCCTCGCATTATATGGATTAAACCCTGAAACTACTGATTTTCTAATTTGTGAGTGAGAGTTTTCTCATCTCATTTGCCTCTCTTGAAACTGGCTTTCTAAAGCATCAGTGGCAACGTGCACTGCAGGGAAAACCAAACCAGAAACTCCTACGCTGGTCTGAGTGTTCGTGTAGATGCTCAGTTATTTGCATGGCTGGGGTCACCAGTCAGGGGAGGGGCTGCACCAGAGAACCCCTGAAAAAACCCAGTGCCTCCTTCTCCCAGGGGCACTTCCCTGATGAAAGTACTTTTC
>NW_008238960.1:1512698-1514125 GCF_000691975.1 Corvus brachyrhynchos
TCCCCCTTCCACACCTTCTCTGCCCAGACCACACTGCTCAATTGGAAAGTTAAAGAAAATAGATGAGTTTTCATACACCCACCTCTGCAGACTCATCCTGCAAGTCAGGCAGAGTTTGTTCTCCCTCCCTCCCACGCATCGCCTCTGCTGCTCAGCCTTGGCCCTGGAGCCCCCTCTCCCATCTCTCCCATCTCCCCCCCCCCGCTCCTGGGTGGAGAAGGCACCATAAACCCACTTTAATTGCTCTGACCAGCATGGTCTCCCTGGGGCACGTCCCAGGGCCACGCTGGCACCGGGTTTGTTTCCACAGGTGTGCTGAATTGTGGCCGTTCTCAGCCCACGCCCGGCCAGCCCACGCTCAGCCCCGGTGGGGCAGTGCAGCCAGGGCCCCGTGGCTGTGCTGTGGTGGGTCTCCCTTCCCTGCCTGGCTGACGGCGCTGGGAGGGAAAGGCTGTGGCTCCTGCTGCCTTCTCAGGAAGCTGCCGGAGCCATCACGGTGTGCCGGCAGGGCACACGGGGTTCAGCACCAGAGGAGTGGCTCTCCATGCATGGGGTGGGAGAAAAGCACAGGAGTAACTCATTATATACACCAAAAGGTGTCGGCTTAATTTAGTGTCGTCATCTGACCAGGGCTGATTTGTTTTGTAAAATAAAATGTACAAAAAACTTGTGGTAAAAATAATGATGAAGAGATTGCCATGAGGATGAGAAGCCGGATCAGCTCAGCCCAGGCAGGAGCCCTGGAAAGGGTCCAGGGAGGCAGGAAAGATCCATGAGGAGTTTCCTGCAAAGAAACTGTTCAAGAAATTGGGCAGAGGCAGTGTACATGTGACGCCTGTGCGGCTCTGCTTGGGTGGAGAGGGAGCCGTTCTCTGGGAAAGCAGCCCGTTCTGGAGATTTGGAGGGGAGCGAGGGGGAAAGAAGGTGCAGTCTGGATCAACCTGATCCAAAATAATATGTGGTTTGTATTTTCTAAGTAGAAAATTAAAGAAAAAAGGACCCCAAAAAAAGTAAGTAGAGCAAATCATTTCATGTTGGAGGAAATGTAATTTTTCCTATTAAAAACCAAAACATACCAGACCAGAAAACTCCCAGATTTTGCAGTTAAAAGATTCCTGACATGCACTGAAATATTTTCTGGTGAGGCCCAGATGTCTATCCTCCCCCGTAGTACCATGAAGCTGGTGTTATTGCAATGCCCCCCAGCTGGATGGGAACATCATCACACTGAGTTTTGGGACGCCACACCATGTGTGTTCTTGGAAGTTTTGCAGCTCTGCCACCAATACCCACTGCCAGTGTTTGCTTTGTTACTCTGGACCCAAAAGCTCTCCATCAGCATCACTGGAAACAGGATGGGTACAGGAGCTACAAGTGCGAAACTAATTCAGAAGAGGTGCTGGAAACTGATGCTGACAGCATCTTTG
>NW_008238960.1:1514309-1529638 GCF_000691975.1 Corvus brachyrhynchos
CCCCAAGCTGAAAAAAAAAAGGATTTCCTAAAATGATTGAAAATGAATTTGCCACATCTGCAAAGAGTGGCTTGTGGGTTATCTGTCCCTGAAAGTAGCTAAGGAAGCGCTACAGTCAGCAACTTTTCAGTTTAAATGACAACTGCTAATGTGCCCATGTGTGATGGCAAGTTCCAGGTACAATACCAGTTGTCTTAAATCCTGAAAACACAAACATTCGAACTGTGAAAGCTTGATTGAAAATGAATTTGCCACATCTGCAAAGAGTGGCTTGTGGGTTATCTGTCCCTGAAAGTAGCTAAGGAAGCGCTACAGTCAGCAACTTTTCAGTTTAAATGACAACTGCTAATGTGCCCATGTGTGATGGCAAGTTCCAGGTACAATACCAGTTGTCTTAAATCCTGAAAACACAAACATTCGAACTGTGAAAGCTCTACAAGTTTGCACAGTACAAAAAGACAGTCTCTTTGGCCAAAAAAAAGCTAGTTTTGGAATCAAGGACAACCTGTAATTAAAGCCAACAGTATGAGGATCTGTAACTGATCTGCTCAGAACAAATTATTTGGCTACCTGAAGAGAATCAAAACATTTTTATTTTTTTGGAAAGAAGCACAAAGAAGAAAAATACTTAACTTGTTGAGAAAGGAAATTGTATGGGCAAACTAAAGAAGGCAAAAGCTTGACCTCTATATTGGACAAGTGTGTGTAAAGGTGGAGAAGAGAGGACTCAATTTAGTTTGATGAACAATCCAACCACTGCTTATGACATAAAATTAGACTCTATGTTTGAAAAAGAGCTACAGAAACCAAGACGATTTTATGCCATTGACCTTAACACTCCTCTGTAACGTACTTGATGAGGGGGATTTTGTTTTATTTTTACTGAGACAAATTCAATAGATTTACAGTGATGAATGCAATAAAATTATACACATGGTGAAGGAAAGCTTAGCTTCAAGGCAGTATAACTCTGTCCAAGAAACTCAACTCCTTGAAATTTGCCATTTTCAGCTGGAAAGTCTCAAAGGCATGACTCCAGCAAAGGCTATTTAGTCAAACAGTACCAGATGGATGTGTGGGATTCACCTTCTGCTTTGGTTATGAATGAAAGTAGTCAGTTAGGAGTTTGCTGAAGGCTGTTTTTGCCTGGAGAAGTCTGGTCAAGATGCGGTTAACATAGCTGTGCTTGGGTCTGCTGTGCTTTGAGTGAAGGATGTGTGGAAATGAGAGGGAACGGAAGCTCACAGGAGGCCAGGTAACACAATGACTGAAGTATGCTGCTCGGGTGAATTCAGCTTGTGACATTTTGCTTTGATACAAAGTGCCATATTCTCCAGGAGAATTTGCGACTGAGTTTTCAGTATTTTCCTTTTTCCAGGAACCTCACCAACAATACAGCTCATGCTGTCCATGAGGCACAAATATCACTATTTCCACCCTCCAGAGTGGGAAGCAGAGAAAGAGTCCTTTGAGTAATCTCTGAAGAGCTGGGCCATATCTGGGTTTTGATGAGCTTGGCGAATCTGCCTCTCTTTAAATGGCCAGGGGTTGGGTACCAGCCCCAGGGAAGACAGGTGTGATGGACCGAGCAGGCAGTGACACCTCATACTCATAGGAAGAGAAGCCCAAGGCAGAGCAGCCCAAGGCAGAGCAAGGTCTTCTTTCAACAAAGACTTCAACGCATACTTGTGTCTCCTTCTCCTTGAGGAATTTTGGAATGGTTTTTAAGTGCTTATGTAAACTCAGACTGCTGTGGTAGGCATGCTTGTATACTTTTCAACTTTTCTCTTTAGCCCATCAGGTGTCAGATGTTGGTACATACAGAAGCACCACCTCATGAGTTGATAGAAGCCCAGAGCTGGTGTTCAGCCCAGCTTTGACAGAGCTGACACTCTCCTGTCGCCCCTTCTCTTCCGCGGCAGAGCAGTGAGGGGGTTCAGGGAGCGGGACACATCATACTGATCAGATCCATCTATCACATCATAGGCAGCTGGTGGCCAGCCCTCCCCTCACAGGGCTACCAAAGCCTCCAGCCCAACAAAAATGTCTCTTGTATCTACTGCACTGAAGGCCACAGATCCCAAGCCTACCCTTAACAACCCACACGTTTCAGAAATAGTACCAGGCAGAGCAAAAGAAACTGTTGTCCAAGCAATGTGCTCAGATGCCAAGTACTTTGTTGCATGATTAATAAGGTAGCTTGTTTCACCACTTAAAATTCATCCAGAGGGTTTTTTAATAGTCAGAATCATCCCTGCAAAGGTATTTTTGAATGCACCTATTTTTGCACGTACCTAAGCTCCAAGTACAGAGTGTTGTGGCTTTTTGGTTTTGCTTTGTTTTCAAAAAGGTTGATGAAAACCATTTTCCTAAACTGACAGCAACAACCATAACACATGTACAGAAACAAGATAGCAGTCTCATACAGGAAATATTTCTGCTTTCATTTTTATTTTATGAATACATATACAACAGATGCATAATCTTCCATTATCCAGGCTTAAAGGTAACAGGTTGGGATCTTTTTTTTTTCCAAAATAGCTTAAAAAGGAAAATAAAAATCAGAATGAAGGAGCTGCAACATAGCCAAATCATACATTTGAAAACTCTGCTAAAATTACTGCTGAAATGTGTCTCTGTGTGTGTGTGTCTCTATTGTCCCGCATGGTTAAAGCCTCACCCAAGGTATTTAGTATATGAATAAAAAATGCTTTGGCATAATCAGAGATTCCTCCATGCACAGTTTATTGACATTTCTGAAATAATGAGAGAATAAAATCTGAGGATTATATCATATACAATTTCCTCCTCTTGGGAGCAATGTCTTTAAATGCAGTGGGGAAATGAAGAGGAGTCTGTTGACAAGAGACTTTGCTTCCATACTAAGATGGTTATATTACCAGGATGCAGCAGGATGCAAGCAGCTTCATATAGAAGAGATGGAGAGATATATGTATATAATGTAAAAATGCTATTTTATATGAGAAAAGAAGATTTTTCAAGATAACATAGAATGAACCACTCTAAGACTAGCTTCCAGCAAAACATTTTGCTTTATTAGTTCTGTTTTCTAGCTACAAGTCAAGCTGACATCTGTCTAGCTTTTTAACTTTTCATATGGCAGTCTTTAAGAAACGTTTCATGCAACGTCTACAATGCTAAATACAGGGTAAATAATTGGGATTAAACAGGTGAGGAATAACAGACTATTATAAGGACCAGTAAAAGCATATTATGTACATAGAGCCATATTATATTCTCATGTCTTCACAGTAATGTGCAAATGTGACAAATATGGCTTTCATTTTTTTTTTCCTAAAGAAAGTAAGACATAATTATACAGAATAATGTTTTAAAACACTTAGTTGGATTTCACCTTTTTGTGAAACCTGTTCAGTCTTCATTGCATCGGGGTTAAGGAGCCACCCCAGTTCGGGGGTGTAGTTTGGGTGTGTTTCCAGGAGGGGGCACAGATTCCTAAGGCACAATATTAATGTTAAACATTTTTAATTTAAAGTCATGCTATTTTAGTTTAGTTTAGTTTTTATTTTATTTTTATGTTGGTTTTTTTTTTTTGGTTATGTGAAGTAATAGGTCGTTGCTAGTTATATAATAAGCAGTTGATTGTAAAAAATACAATGTTGAAGCCTACACTACATGCCTACCTGTAGCTCCAGGAACGTTAGCTAATCCGAAAACATACTATACAGCGCCACATGTGAAACCAAGGTGGGTTTTTGGTAACATCCTTTTCCATACACGTAGCAGAGAGTTATAAGGCTTCTGCGGAATAATAACATTATAACTGAACAAATATTTTACACTCTTCCTTAATGGTATTTACAGTTACTATAACTCATATTCTGGCATTTGGTAAATAACATGTATCTTGTATGCGTCCTTCTTGCCTATCTAAAGTGCTTGCTTAACTGCGTGAGGAAAGAAAATGCATACCTGCTTTAGGTGCAACAAACCCTCAAAAGAAGTAGCTGAAATATTTGCTGTGGATTTGAAATGCATTCTCAGAAATTGAAATTATTGCTAAATTCAGTGCCCTTACTAGGCAATCATCTATATTATTTGTCATATATAAATATATGCATATATACTAGTATGTATGTACATGCATACACATTCATCTATCATGTAAAAGATAGATTTCAATTTTTTGTCCATCAACCTTTTTTATTTTGTGCTATTCAACTCACTTGTGCTATGACAGAAGCCGGATCAAAATCAAAATCTTAACCATGCTACTACTACCGACCCTATGATTCATTAGCACATAATAAAGACAATATGCAAAAGAAAGCTGAGATGATGATGAATCAGGAGGCTTTTGAAATGCACTGAGAATAAGGCAATAGGCTGTACATTACAGCAGAAGAAAAGCTGAGGAAATTCTGGAATTCATAAACGTGTCTTACTGGAGTCGGGATTGCTCTCCCTACTCTGCTGCAGAGTCCTATGCTTTTTTCCAATATCACTCTCCAGAATTCAAGCTCTAGAGTTTCTGCACCTACCAACACTTTTAATGGTAGCGAATTCAAAGCTTATTAAAAATGCCCTGATGCCACAACCTGGTAAAATAAGGCACTTCCAGGGCTGTATTTCAGCGGTGCCATGCCAAAAGGATCAGCATTGGGAAGAAGCGCTCAGATTTTGCTGAGTTTCCTAGTTTTGTCCCACGAAATGCGCCATCTTGGAGTGTATCCCTCTTCTCTCTTCTGAGATGATTTTCTTTAAAAAAAGCTGTTTCATCAGTTGATGTTGAGGAGCTACTTCTTTGTAAGCAAGAGGTAAATCTTCAGTTCCTGACATTCATTAAGGTGGAAGATCAGAGTGGTACCAGGCAACGTCTTCAGTTCATTCGGCATCTCCCGACTTGAAGTGACGCGCCAGCCAAGTCAAAAGTGTGTATTTCATAACAGGCCCACACTGAAAGCTACGAGTGGACATTGGTACTGGAAAGGTCATTCCTTATAATTTCATTTACTGCAAAGAAAGAAGACAAGAAAAGGAATCGATTAGTATCCCACTGCTGCAGGCAGTTCTCCTCAGTCCATAACCCCCCCGAGCTCGCACTCGTTCCTTGACAGCTTCAGTACAGCTCTGAACAGTAAGTGTGACATCACCAGGTAGCTTGTGCAGGCTGATCACAGTGCAAAACCAGCAGCATTAACCAAGGTTATTAACATGCTAAATACCATGTAAAACCGGGCCTCACAAGAACAGCAGCATCCTGGATCCTTGACTGCATCAAACATACTTAACATTTCAAACTGGCTGCAAGTAAAACATTCCATTTGCTCTAGAAAACTGCCTCAGAAATGTGAAGCCAGGAGGACCACAGGAGATCCTAGAATAATCTACTCCATAAAAAGAGCTGCTTGGAATGTATGTTAGCCATGGTAGGTACTGGTGGCAGAAAGCCGCGAGTCACTGAACCTGGGTATGTGCAGCTGCAATGCCTAGATAGAATACAACTTCACATGCTGATTTTTTCCACTGTGGGTTGATATCAGGAAAAAAAAAAAGAAGAGAGGAAACTGCTGCATGCTTGCTCATTCCCTGGAGCTGGTAACATGTTTAAATAAATAGCCTCCTTTCGTGGTGATCACACGTGGACATGCACTCTTTACTTCTATCCACACAAACAGATGAGAGGGACAAACAAGTTAAAAAACTCTCTTGGCAAGAGTCAGAGGAGAGAATAAACAAGGTCTGCTATCTCAGCATCAGCCAGTCAGACTGCATCTCCACTGATAGTGTTGTTTTCTTTATTCACAAGTCTTCTTTCTTTCTTTTCCCCCTCCCCTGAAGATCATCAAGCAACACAGTTTCCCACACTCCAATTATGTCCATGTGATTTTTGGCAGATGGACAGGAAATGACTGAACCTGGCAAAGGTCATCAACAGTGGACTACACAGCATCCCTTTTATTTCCACTCTACCTCCCTACAGCAACTGCCACCACCTGATTTACATGAAGATTAGCAAAATGCCATCAGCAGGGCTATCACTGCTTCTGAGTTTCCCTAACATTGCCAGGAGTGGGAAACACGTGCCCACGTCATGGAAGCACCACAGAAAAGCCTGCATTTTCCTTTCCTTGTGGGCTGCTTTTCACAGTAATCCAGATAACTTCATGTGTTTACTGGAAAAGACCAAGCCTGTCTAAAACCAGCTTCCTGAAGCAATTAGTTGGGTACGTTTGGTGTTGGTTTTTATGGCCTGTTTTTTTTTTTCCTGCAGACCTATTGCCCACTTAGTAATTGCAGCACATGAATCAGTCAGGATTTGTGTCACAGGTCCTGGCCACCAAAACCAATTCTACCAATGGATACACACACCATACTTCAGCAAGGAAATATCAGTTGCATTTGTAACAATCTATTTACAGCAGCAAACTAAGAAGTATGGAAACGAGCTGTGAAAAGACAAAGCAGTTCTTCCTCTTGAAAGTGCTGTGGAGTTCATCTTTAGTATTACCAAACAGCAAAAACAAATTCAAGCAGCAAGCCCTGCACTGAGGCAAAGACTGCTCTGCATGCATCCAAACCCAGCCACAAGTGCCGCCCCATTTCCATGTGGCCAGACTCCAGACAGCTTTAGGACTGAGTCTCTGCCTTGAATGCAAACAGCACACTTCTGTGGAATGATTCTTCCATGATGCTTTTGTAAAGATAGCTTCTGTGATAAACTTCTCAAGGCACTTCTGGGTCTGCATCAAAACCACACAGTGATACCTTTGTGTTTTATGTGACAATGAAAACAAATCCTCCTACTGGCCAGGCAGTGTCATAGTTTTGCTAACTTTCTCTCAAAGCTTTTGTTACATCAAATAAAATTAAGATACTAGTCAGGGCTATCCTCACTCTTTGTACAGTTACTTAGTGCTTACAAACATTAAATAATGAATCTTCACAGTGCTTCTGTAAAATGTGAATATAAACATCACTGGTACTTCATGGGGACAGAGAAGTGGAAATGTGAAGGACCTCCTCATCTCAGTCAGGATTAGCACCAAGGCATCTCAAATCTGTGACTAATGCTGTAGCATGTGCTGAGTTATTCTTGCTTGATTCTTTCAGTAAAACTTTCAAAAACAACAGCCTCAGCCTGCCAGCCCACACTTTCCCCTATTAAAGCATGTAGCAAAGGTATTTTGGAAGCAACTTGATGACATGAGCCAAAGGTCCATCTCCAAAACCAGCTAAGGCCCTCAAGAGGCTGCCCCTTCCAGTCACTCCAGGTACCCTTAGCTGATCCTCTGTCACTTGAGTACTGTAGGATACGTCTTACTCCACATATGACATGAGTTCTTTCAGCTGGGAACCCACCTGCCTTGCCTCAGCCTATGAGACCACGGTGCTCCTTCGGTCACACTCTCCCCATCTCTCAGCAGCCAAATCAGTCTGTCCCCAGCCGAAATCACTCGTACTTTGTTATTGACTCACAGCAGTTTATTGTTTGTTTTTATTTTATACTACTTTCTTAAGAGAGGTGGACTTCTGCTACCTTGATGAGTAAGCCTGGTGTCCTCATGTTACAACATGTGGCAGCTGTTCAACAACAGTCACTAGAAAACGTCACCACGGACTTGGGAGACAGCTGAACCTCAACCCAAGTGCACCCATTGCCACCGGATGAAACAATCAAACGGGGCCAAAACTACCAAGAGGACACTCAACATCTCTCTCCTCCACAGTGATCTGTGGAACAGTGTGGGTCAGACACAGCTCTCTATTTCACTTGCTTGTTTTCCCTTTACCCACTGCAGTGTCAAAAATGCAAAAAATTCCCAATAATGCAGTGGAAAAAACCTGCAGAGAGGTACAAGGGTGCACGCAAAAGGCCCAGGTGGGGGAATACATGGCAGCACAGCGGATCTTGCAGCAGACCGCTAGCAGAGATGAAAGGGGAAGTGTGATGTGAGTGGGCTTTCCCTCACTGCCCGCTGAGGCACCTGAGGCTGCAAGGAAAACCCTCTGGTGGGTGGGAATGGGGGGAAACCAGGAGGCAAGCGCATGTGAAGTGTGCTGGGTGATGCTTGCTGGGTTTGGCTAGAAGGATGCTTCCCACCACCCCCAACTGCATGGTCCAGCACTCCCATGAAGACTCTCCACATTTTTTATTTCTGATTTCTGGGAAATTTGCTTCCTTTTAATACTCGAAAACATGTTAACATTTTTGTTGCATGTTAGGAAATGTTTTATTTTGCATCAAATGGAATGTCTTGGAATGTTTTGTTTGACCCCGAACTGATTTTTCTTTTGTTTGGCAAGAAAACATCAATATTCTTCTTGTAGGCTGACCCAAGATTGTCCTTCCCAACAGCAAATCAAACCCTCTGTTACTGAAGAATGGTTCTGCTGAAGCATCCTGTGTGCCCATCCACACCAGTGTCACAGCTACCACTACTGTCAGTTCTTTGGGAAAGAGCGTAAGAACCAGCACACCTGCAGCGATGCTTTTTCTAGTACACTTTTGCTCGGCTGCAGGACTTAATGAGCCAGAGGTCTGCATCCTTGCTTCTAGTGAACTTTGATGAACTTTCTTCCATTAAGTTTTATAATAACCTTCTGAACCTGTTTTGGCCTTCACGTTTCCTGTAGCAATGGGTTCCACAGTGTACAGATGTGAGGGTGGAAAAAGCATTCATTTTTTCTGTTTTAAATTTGTTTATTGTAAATTTAATTCATGTTTCAAGTAAATGAGCTGACTGTTCCCTGTTCACTATCTCCTTTGCCATCTATCCCTTTGGTATTCTCAGAGCTCCACTTGATCCTGCAGGACCACTGCAGAACTTCCCAGAGAGGCAAAATCTGATCAGGCAGATAAAGTAATTGGCATTTTTCTCTTAGCTCCCACCTTTGTAACAAAATATTTATTATGTAGTTAAGGAGAATCAGCTGGTTGCAGACTCGAATGCTCAAGTTTTGACTTACAAACCCATTACTATTACAAGAGGATTGTATGTGCTTCACAGAACAGCAGTATTCAGTGCAAGCAGTATTTTGGCCCAGGTTTGAGTTTCATTCCTAAAGCAAACGCTGGTCTTTGATTCCCCAGCTGCTTGGATACACATCCATTCATGTCTGCAATACCATTCCAGCAGTAGCTGGGTTTTGAATAAGCACAACATTCTTCAAAGAAAGGTTGCAATGGCTTTACACTCATTTTTAAAACAATATAACCTGAGTACTAACAAAGACCTGTTTTATAACCACGACAGATGAGATCCAAATAATTATCCAGCTTGTTGCAGGCCCTACATACAGCTTAGCAGCAGATCTGGAATAGCATGCAAGATGTTTAATCTTCAAGGCCTAGAGTAGCACAACACTTCCCTTAAAGCACCAGGTTGATCCCTATCTGACCAAACAGCTGAGTACTACGATTTACAGCACCTTTGTCATCAGATTTTTTTTTCACTGTTTTTCTGCTGGCTTTGGGGTAGGAGGCCACTGTCGCTTTCACAGCTAACACCTACAGTTCCCCACAATGCCTTCTCTCAACTGGTATTTTCCATTGTCATGTTCAGCTTTTCCACTGACAGAAAAGGCAAAAAATAATAATGCTGAGAAATGCAGGTAACACGTGACCTCTCTACCTGTCAAGGCTTCTGAAAGAGGAACCTTTCCTTTGCTAAACAGCAGATGCCACAGTAGCAGGATGTGGTGAGCTGTTACCCCACATTTTAGTTTAACAAGGAGTTTTTTCCTCTTGTATTTAATTTTGCTTTGAAATGCCCTTGCAATGGAAATTTCTGCTTTACTAATTAGCAAAATCAGTGTCTTACCAATGCACCAGTTTGGGTTCCTGCATGGAACAGGACAACCAGATATATCTGTACAAATGTGGGTTCCATATATAGATGTGAACTTCATAGGAAATGTAATATTTTTAACATTTAGTGGCTGTACATGGATTCCATCAACTGGCAAAACTTTAACTTTCTGCAGATTTCTTCTTTCCTTGCATCTGACTACTGATACGGGTAACAATGTGGCCTTTTGTTTTAACAAAATACCTGTTCTTCCGAGACAAAGTTCTGCCTTCCAGCTCAAATCAGAGCAAAGAAATTACAAGGTCAGTGGTGCAGGGAGTAGGGAGAGGGCACATGCATGGGGTGTCAGTCTGGAAGACTTCATACTCCTAAAGGTGAATGTCCCCCAAGAGTCTGAAAAAATGGGTAGTGAGCTGAGAGCCATGTTCAAACTCACAATTATGAAGAGCTGAGTCTACAGTTTTGTTGGTGAATGGTATCAGTTTGAAAACATGACCCATTCCTTTTCACTTTGCAAGCAGTAACATTAAATCTCCATTTTCTGGCTGGATTAAGTTGCTGTCTTGTCACACATGTGGATGTCAAAGACCATTGTTCCCATGACTTCAATCCATGTCAGCAGGAGCCCAGAAAGGCTTGCACAAAGGAGACTGAGTAGTGGAACTCTAGATTGTATTTACTGTTGCGCCCCTTTATGATGCACTCTTCTCTCCCACAAGTGAGCTTCATGGCTCTCCACTCCACCCCTTTTTAATAGACCGAGGTATGATAAGAGTTTAGGCAAAAGGGCACTCAGAGGTTCTGCACTGAGCTGACACCTTGTGATTCACATGTCCCTGTTCCCCTGTAAATAGCAATGGCATCAACTCAGCTCCTTCAGGATGGTTTTTGGTTTCCTTATCAATAGAAAGTGCCACACGGCATGTCCCAAGACATCCAGGCATTCAGGCTCACATGAAGCTTCTATCCACGGCTGACTAACCAACCTTTGCTCATTACTTCATGTCCACCTGTGTCTGCTGGGGACCACTGCCTCTAACATGGAGCAGAACCGAAGACAAGAGGCTGAGATGCCGTAACGCTCTCTTGATGAAAATGAACGAAAGCAGCCTGCTCTGACTGGTTCTCACGGTGTGGAAAATACAAGTAATACCAGCTGCACCTTTCAAGCTATACGTATGGAAAGCCTGCGGTAAAGTCATGCTCCGATTCTGCCATGTCTGGACAATAATGCTTCATCTTTCAGATGGGAGTAACTGCCCAAGCAGGGCAGTGCCATGAGTGGAGACCTCATTTGGACCACGTTTGACACTGGTCAGACTGCACAGCTGTGTCACAGCCTCCAGAAGGCCTGTGGAAGGTTTGAGCAACCTCCAGAAACCAGTAGCAATCCTGAAAGCAAAACTGCCTTGGTTTGGCTCATTGTTTTTGCCTTCTGGCAGAACTCACTAGCTCAGGTCAAGCCTTACATGGGTACAATTACACCGACATCCAAGTCAGGGATCTCTCCACACAGCTCATTACACAGCGTGGATGTACCCACAAGTGCTCTGAATTTCTGCAGTCACTATTCAGCACACAAAGAGAGCCTGGGACACATAGCTCTGGAGTGACTACATGAGTTTTAACGCTGACACCACGCTACCTGTAGTAATGCTTTGTAGTATGACGTTCACTTTGCTGCCTATAATTATTGCCCTCAGATTTTTTCCACCAGCGGAGAGGCCATATCTTGCTCCATAAGGCTACTGTGCTCTCGTATGCCCTTGTTTTAGATGAAATGCAACATATTAGCATCACTGAAGATGAATTCAAAGTTGCAGATGAATGCAGAGGAAGCAGAAATACAGGAGGAAAGTTTCTTTTTCTTATCTCCATGTATGGATTTTGTTTTAAGAGAAAAATGGCTAAATATAATGCATATACAGTGACTAAAAAAATTAAGCTCCTCATATAAACTCCATCCCATGACTAAAACTCTACAGTTTTTATCAGGGTACCTACTTCCTCACTATTAATAAGCATCACTACTTCCTGACATATGAAAGCTGCAACAAACAACATAGAATTGGTACTCACATCACTGAAAAAAGGGTTTTTCTTACAGAAACTCTTTTTTCAAAACTAGTAAGTATTGTCCTGTGAGTAAGACAAAAAATCAGAAAACAGTGATATAAATTCCTGAGGTGCCAGACTGCGATGCAAAACTGTAGATCACATTAAAGCTTACTGAATTAAAAACCAAACCAAACAAGTCTTGTGAAGCAGTGGAAAATATAACTTCACACGTTCCATGAAGAAGTCAGATCTTGTATTACCTCAGGTGTCCTGGATGTGTTTAAACTTTACACTTATTTTTATCTATTTAATCATAATAAGCCACTACCACAGGGCATGCTATTTTTGGAGACAGCAAATAGGACAGTGGAGCAAGTGAGTGACAACAAGTAGCAGGTTTTAATAAAACATGATCCTCCCATAAGAACATCAGCTTGGCACGATGGATGGCATTGTTGTGCATGACAGCCATTAAGTTTTCCTACCTGCTCTACCCTCTGCCTTACTTAGTTTAACAACCCCAAGTCTCCCAGGGCAGCTGCACTGCGGAGGGCTAATGGGAAAGGTTCCTTGCAGTGTGATGACAGCACTGTGCGGCAGCAATTTAACTGGGGCTCTTGAATAGGTGCCCAGGCTAAATGAGTCCCATCCTATCGCACCAAAATTTCTGGGTTTAGATTTTTTTTATCCCTCCCATATGCAGCCCTGGAAATGCCCTGCGTCTCTTGCTCTGCAAACACTTAGGGATGAATTCCCCGGCTGCTGGAAATTAGCGCAGGAATCTGCAGAACTGCAGTGATTTCCAACACATTGGAGTCTAAACTTCAGCTTGTTTTTACTCTCAGTCTGAGGATGGCTGTATTCAATCTGATTTGCCCTTTTTACTGAAGAATCAGAGACTCAACAGGAATTTCAGGTAGCCCTCACTGAGGCAAGCCTTGCCTGGGGAGATGGGGATTTGGGCTGCACAGAGGATTCAGGATCGGCCCCAGTATGATGCAAGCCTCATCTGACACACACATACACACACGCGTGAGGGTAAGGCTGGGCAATGAACAAATAAACCACATTGTAACCAAAATGATCTGTTTACGTTCCTAAGAGCATCTGTAAGGGAATCAAAACAGACATATTTTACGTTTTACACAAAATTTCCACACGACAGACAAACTGCACAAATGCTACCTAAGGCAGCCAAAATCTGAGATCAGCGCTGCTGGAAGCTTTGTAGGTACCAGTCTGGAAGGAGTAAGGAAGACCAGGCACCCCTTTGCCATAGACAACAGGAATTTGCCCCTGTCATGAGCAATACAGTAAAACAATTGATCCTGGTGAAGAGTTCTCCTTTTCAGTCTAGTGCCCAACAGTGAACAGAGCTGTCAGACCCTGGCATTCCGAACTCATGATTCATGCCCTGAAGCGTGACAAGATTGGATTCAAAATCAAAACAAATTTTAAGCAAATCTGCATTTGCCTATTTTTCTAGCCTCCAGATGTCTCTGACAGTGTTAAATCCTGAATGTAACCAAAATGAAACTTCCTTTTTCTTGTCTTTACTCTCATATTCCTGATCCCATTCCTCAAGGTTTGCTGTACCTCACAACTAGCTGTCAACTGAAGCACGGATAACACTTGAGAGTGTGCTCTCGAAGTGTCCTAGGGTTAGAAGAACAAGGTTAAAGCCCACCTGATGGTCCCAAGGGCTGGCAGCTTCCAAGGTTTTACCAGCAGTGAATGGGGAAGAGGGAGTGGGACTGGACCATGTCACAAAGCTCTGAGCCTGATGCTGAAGGCTGCTACTTGGAGACTTCATACCCTGCCAAAGGAGCATCCCATGTGCAGGCATTCAGCTGAGCACCGGTGATTTCTCTGGGCAGCTGACACCAGCCTTTAGGACCTCACATGGCCATCTGTATCAGGCCAGACCTTTCTACGTAACACAAGAAAGGGCTTTTCTCCAAGTGCTGGAAAAGTGACAGATTAGCTTTAGAAAAAAAGTAATTCTGGGGGTACAGGAGAAAAAAAGGGAGCAGGAAAAGGTCTATAATCTCTGTGTCTTACTGATTTCAGAGTTTTAAAAAAGCCAAATAAAACTGAATTTTCTCTATCGATTATACAATTATTAATCTTTTTAGAAGCTTTTCCAACATTGCACATAATGAGCAATTCATCAAAGCATATTAGGTGCCACAGAAGTTGCATTCAATATAAAGGGGTCATTAAGTTTCTTGTAATTGCACATTACTGAAGCTTTCGTTAGTTCTAAATCAAATCAATGGGATGTGCATGTATGCTCTTTAATTGACTTTATGTAATAATAGTGTCGCCCCTAGTGATCCTCTGGAATCCTCCAAAATGAGCCACCTTGCACTGCTGTTCATAAAAAAACAGCTTGTGTGCAGCTGGGCATATCAAATAAAACAAAGAAACAATAAATGGAGGAAAGAAAGAAGCATCTTAGGTCAAACAGCAGTATTTGCTGAGTGCCCTTTCCTTGCCATAGCTAGAGAATGGCCAAGAGACTTGACTCTTCTTCCACTCAACCAGCCTCAAAGTCTGACGGACTTGAGCAGGAGTAACATGGTCTCAACAATGTAAGTGTCCTGGAGATAGATTAAACATGGTCTATATGATCTTCTTCTGAGCAAGAAGGGTTTGGTTGTCTTTTTTTTTTTTTTTTTTTTTTTTTTTTTTTTTTTTTTTTTTTTAATGGACCCAACTTGCCCTTTTATCATCACCATGATCAACACCTCTTTCCTTTATAGCCCTTTTCATCAGCAAAGTGCATGCCAAACAGAAAAGATCAGTGCCCTTATTCACATCACCCAGTGAAGAGGGCACCTAGGCAGGGACAACAGGAGGATGCCACTGCGCAGACCATACACAACGTGCCTATGGCACACTGCTGGGACACATCTGCACCTTGCCTGTGTGAAGGCTGAGCCTTGTTTGGTAACCTCTGATGCACAGGGGTTTTGCTTGGTCAGATAAAACGATGGCCATGAAGTGACTCAGTGAGCGCCCACATGCTGCTGAATGGAGAGAAAGGCTGGGTGGGGCTAATTAAAATTCTTATGTGTTTGATAAGGGAAAAGAAATCCACCTATGAGCCTGCTGGGGACTAGGCTGGGAAAGGTCACACTAGCTGGGGGAAATCCTTAGGTGATGGAACACAGCTGCTAATCTTCAGCAGTGGGCACAGAAGCAGGGCTGGCTCTGGGAATCTGAACTGGTGGCTGCAAACAGCCTGCAAGAAAATGGATGCGATAAAAAGCCATCATACAAAAAATTTGCTTTTGGCATGATGACCTGGTCACCACCATAATGTGAGCTGTAATGCCACAGGATTTTGTTTCAACCACAGCATCTGTTGCTGGACAACACTGCAGTTCAAAGAGAAGTGCATGTCCTCTTCATCACGGCTCCTTGGACAAGAGCACTAGCAGTGCTTAATGACACTCTTGCATTGGCTTTTTT
>NW_008238960.1:1529664-1548399 GCF_000691975.1 Corvus brachyrhynchos
TTGGCTGGGAAGGTCTGATCCAAAGGCTGATTTAAGTGGACTCACACTGGAGACATACCAATGCAGCTTGGGCACGATGTGGAAACCCCCAGGTGGGTGTTAGTAGATGCTGTCCCCAGTGTGGAGATGTGGCTGTGAAAGTCACTGCACCCAGACTGTTCCTGGATTCCAGTACTCCTTGGATGCTAAAACCACCTACAGCAAGCATCTCAGATTATAGCAGCTGAAAGAATACTGTTATTTGTACATGGTCCCAGTGTTACAGAGCTGCAAACATGACAAAATGTCTTTTCCTCTTTTCTCCTCTCCCACATGCTGTGCCTAGCTGCAGAATGGCTCAAGCTCTGGCTGGATTGACAGAGCAATGTCAACAGTAAAAACACCACATACGGTTGCAAGAATTCAGTAAGAATCACAGCTGGGCTCCCAGGGAAGACAACCGTCCCCCTTGCATCTCAGTGCTTGACACAAGAACCCTGATGATGCTCAGTGCTCTTCTCTAGAGAGGAAATTGATTCTGCCCCAAGAATAAAGCACTGTAAACCTGCAGCCAGCACTAGAGAACTAGGAAAAAGGCACTTGAGAGCAGGTGTACAACACTCATCTCTCAAACACACTTAAGGACCCGAAATCTTATGCAAAATGTTTGCATTACACTTTCCAATCACTCGCAATGTGCAACGGGCTTCTTTTCTGTCTCTTTTTGAGTACCTGGACTTCAAAACCCTTGCTTCTCAATAGCTCAAAAATGACAGGGTGCTTCCATGGCCCAGGCTGTGATCTTGCAGCACATCCAAATGCCAGCAGGAGTTGGCCTGTGCTTTTGAGAGGTGCTCCAGGCAACAAAATGAGTGGAAGAACTTTAACAGTAATTCAAGAGGAGCTTTAAAAAATTTATTAATTCTACAATGAAGAAAACTGGCTGCTTTCATGAGATTCAGTCAGGTCAAACCAGCTAATTCAGAGCAGGAGGTAAAAGCATGGAGGCTAACACAGCAGCTTTGGAAAATCCACATAACTATGCATTGCTTGAAGGGGCAGGCAGGGCCCCGCTCCCTGGGGAGCTCAGCCAGGACATGCACACCACAGGACCTAGCTGTGGGCATTGCATATGTGCAACATCTGGCTCTCTTTTCAGAAGCATCCTTCCGACTAGAGCAACCCAGCAAGAATCAGCTCTTGCTGAAGACCCTGTGAACCAAACGCTTTTCAGGCTGGAGCTTTGGGGATATCAAGGACATTCCACTGATGAGATAAAAGCGCAACAAAGGTTTTGATGAAAGGCTGCGCAAATTGATTGTTGTTTGCTCCACACAACAGCCCTTCTGGTGCACCACACCTTTTGTAAAACATAGTTCCATGAAACAAATTATTATCTCTAGTAGCTTCCTTCTACACACATTTCTGAAATACTTTCATTCTGAACTGTTTTGAGAGGAAACATTAAAAAGAATGGAAACCTGGCAATTAATCAGATGGAAACCTTTGTTTCCATTTTACAGAATAGGAAAAATAAAAGAGAATTATAAAAAGAATACCCAACACTAACTGCTAAGTAGGGAAATGAAAGATAAGCAGAGGCCAGGGACTGGGAGCACTGGTGTGCTGCATGCGTTTACCTGCACTTGGACGTGGTTCTAAAGGGTGGGTCAGATCTGTGTTTGCTGTTCTCATTCAAACCCACATAAACACCTAGTTAGAAACTAGGTTTTGACAGATGAAAATTCTATTTTCTTAAAAACTCACAAAATAAAAACCTTGAAAATTGTCTTTCAAAGCATGGACGAAAGGTTCTCCTGGTCAAGACACAGAGCAAATATTTACAGGTGCTGGGGAGACACTATTTCCTCCCTTTAGGCTTCAACCTAGTGTCTGCCACATAATTTTATCCATTCAGTGATTTTTTTTTCCAGACATCTGCCAAGAGGAAATAACTTCACTGTATTGGGAGTCTGGGAATCCTAGAAAACAATCTTAAATCCATAAAATAATTGAAGTGCAGTTTTACTGAGCTGTTCAGTTCGATTCTGATTTTTACTACAATGTCAACAAGAGTTTAATTTGTTTTAAAGTTTAGGTTCTTAAATCTGAGTGATATACGGTAGTTTACAGCTTGCTGGCAACAGCTACTGTGGAAAAAAAAAATGGAAAGTGCATATAAAGGCGGTTCTAACTTTGACATTGTGAAAGCAGGGAGCAGTGCCAAAAGCAGCAAACAGCATGGCTTTCCCAATCCTGGCTGGCTTTAGGGACTGCTTGCTATTGACATCAGTCGCTATGGGATACATTTCCCTGCTCTAACAAATCTCATCTGGAGCCTGTAATTAAAAAAGAAATGTCTCAAAGTGTGATGTCTGTGGGTGGACATCATCCTCCTTATCTGCGGTGTCAAAGAGGACAATTTCTTTATTAAAGCCAGTTCTAAAGGTAGTAATTTTTCTGCATACATCTTTGGGGATGGTGGTGTCTTCTTTTCTAAACTGCTTGCTGAATGAAGGGTTTGGAGGTGTTTTTCTTTATAGTTTTTCTTCTTTTCTTTCAGAAGTCATCTCCAAAGTCAGTCTGATTTAAAAGGCACTTGGAGTGACTAAAAATATCTTTGCTGAGCAGATTAAGAAGTATCCCGTCTAAGCTGTAAAATTATAATAAAAATAATAGTGGTAATAATACTAATACTAATACTACTACTAATAATAATAGTAGTGATGTAGGTTTCCTGCTCCAGTGACTTTCCACCAGTGTCTTTGGCTGGCGCTCCTTGGTAAGTGCTGCTAAAAGCATTTACAGGAGCTGCCGGATGGCCGGGGAAGCTGATCTGCTTCAGGCACGCACCGGACATGCAAGGGGGAGAATGTGAAAAAGGGATGAGAAACACATGTCCCTGGGGAGGCAAGAAGGGGTTTTCTTGGCTGTTGGAGAGGGTGCCGGCCCCAGCTCTGCCATGGAATGCTGCTCCCAGCCAAGCATTCCCCATCCCACACGGCCATGTAGAGCATCCCCCCAGTACCCTGCAGGAGGTGATGGCTGAAACTCTCCTTCCTAACACACGCAGCCCAGACACAGTTGTCTGCTTGGGCCTTTCCCTCCGCCAACATTCCCCCCTCTCTCTTTTCATTTTCTTTTTTCGACCAGCTTTGATTGGAGCCAGAGCCTGGGGTAAATCAGAGGAATTTCTAGATTTTTCTGAGTGCTGTGAGCTCTTGCTGTTTTCCGATACCTACTTCCTGCCATATCTAAAATAACAGCAGCTGCACGGGCCTGATAGAGAAGAGCTCCAGGGGAGAAATTCTCACAAACGGGGTGGGAAAGAAAAAAAAAGGAAGAAAAAAGACACTTATTAGGGAGATGATAACACAGAGAGCCAGCATCAGATTAATTGTTGGAGTTGATAGCACCATAGGCTGTGGATGTTGTTGTCAGAAGAAAACAAATCCTGTAAATGGCCATGGGAATGATAAGTCTCCATGTTTGCTGGGATAACAGAGGTAGCTTTACAGCACTTGTCCTATTGTACGGAGTATCGTGCCTCGATTAGCTAATGTCTCTGAGGGTCAGATAAGTGAGGATGAATGTTCTGCCATAGAAGTTTTCATGCTTTCTCTTTGGTGTCACTATCTATGGAGAGCTGCAACAGAAATCTTTGTACATATACAGAAGGCCCAGTCTTTAGAGAAAAACATGACAGAACATGGAAAATTGTTGAAATTACATTGTTTTCCACGGAGAACATATGGTGCAGTGTTATCATTGTCTCATTACAAACCACATGAATGAGTACAGCCACTCAAGAGACTTCCAAATTGGTCCCACAAAGGGACCTTACATATTTGTATGAGAACTATGGCAGGAGAAGAATGTCTCTGTCCTACTGGAATAAAGGGGGACAGAAACAGACATGGTGCACTCATACGAAATATACTTATGCACCATTCAGTGCGCAAGAACATACTGAGATCTCCTTGAGATCCCTTGCCACCAACACAAACACTGCTTTAAATATCAGCACATCCAAACAACCAAAGGGAGTGTTCTTGAAACACTGCCAGTTAGTGAAATACGGGCAGTATTTCAGGTTATTGTATTTGCCATTAACCTTAACATATTAATGTAATTCTACAGTTACTCTGGGAACCATAACTTGAGTCTGTATCAAGTTTTGGGTCCTGAAATTTTCACCCAGTGTTAGAGATTTTCATGCACTACTTCTTTTTAACACAGGGCTTTTAAAAAGAGCATTAAGTGATAGGTTATCGTGATTGCGAATTGGAGCCTGATCCAAAGAGCACAGGAGACAATAGAAGAATTCCTACTCGCTTCAGTGAGCTTTGCATCAAGTTCTTATTAAACACAGACAGATATATGCAGAGGTGGTCTACAAATGTGCAATGTACTGGTCTGATGGCTTGGCAGGAAAAAATATCAGTCACTGTACTGTAAACATTCTATTTTGTTCATTATTCCCAAAAGATCATTTGAAATGTTTTAATGTTGACTAAAAAAAGAGGCAAGTAGATCTATTCTCTTATTTTGCCTGAATTTTGAAGCATGCAAGACTTCCCTGATGTCAGCAGACTTACTTCTGATTTCCACCACTCAAACAGGACAAGCACATTTCTGTGTTAACTTCAGTGTGTTGGTTTTAGTTCATATGCATGTGGGTACAGTTTGATCCTAGAGCCCTACCCACTTTCTAGGGAACTGTGGAAAACAATGTACAGGGTTTTAGTAGCAGTATGCAGTTTTTCTTTTCTAGATTTTAAACCATTTCTCTAGGACTAAAAATCCTTGCTTCATTGAGTACACAGCACAGCTGCCAATTGTTAATTGTTAAAACAAGATCATGTTAAGGTACTTGGTTCTTCCCATCCACAAAAGAGGCTCCTTAAGATATGAACCATATTTGGTTCATATTCAGGTAATTAAACAAAATGGCCAAGTTTAGGCAGACTAGACAATATTCTGGCATAAAATCATAAAACTGAAACTAGCTAAATCATTTTTTTTTAAAAGAAGTCACCCTTGACAATACAAAGAAAGTGAATTTGTATTCCTGCAAAAGTAGAAGTAGTTAGAAAATATGAGGCATTGCCTAATCCTGTTTTAAGCACTGTTATGGCTGTGCTGTATTACGTATGCTTATAGAGCAGTACATTTATAGTAAACTGGGTAAAGAATTTGGGAGTAGGATTAACAAGCTTTCCTTTTACACTAGACTAGATCAGATCACAGTAGGAGATCAATCTGCAACAATTCCCAACTTTTGTTCAAGAAAAGTGAGCATAGGGAAGGTCAGAGACAGACTAAAGAGCAGCATGGCAATTATTTACTGACATGAGGCTGGAAAGAATATCACATGGAGCACAATTTGGACTTTAGACACGTAGGAAAGAATGGTTCATTTTATGCCACTAATCAGAGCCAAGGATTAAGATATTTTGGAAAAGCCCTATTATTTCTCATTCTGCAAACCCGGATTTCATTACTGGTAAATCATGAAGATTATGAAGTCCGTTCATACAAATTAATTTCCTTTCCTGATTTCCATTGGCACATGAGATACAGATACATAACAGAAATAAAAGTTTGCAAAGGAAAAGAAAAAGATACACAGAAATGTCTGTTAGTACTTAAAAGCAAGGTAATCTCAAGTAAGGATGTAGCTAGAAGAATTGGTTTTGGGTCTGAACAGGTAGAAATCAGTGCAGCTGCACTACAACTAGATTGTTCTATGCTGACTTACTCCAGTTGCCTCTATCAAGAATACCCAAAGGTAAGTTTTCCCATTCATAACACTTTCATTTTGCAGCAGCAATGTAAAATCTAGATGTCTTTTCCATATTATGAGAAATATTCCCACCTAGACATCTTACCGAAGAATTCTTACAATCATTTTAATGTCACAAGATGTGGGGTTTTCCCCCTTCAGTGGTGCTTCCCCCCAGTGAAAGCTTTTCATATGAAATGTAAATCTGCCTTCAGACAACTTTCTGAACACAGACATTTTTCCAAAAATAGGCACAGGGGGATGGTGGCCGCATCCCTCAGGGGACCATGCACGACACAAAGCATGATACAGCCTCACCTGACGTCACAAGCATCTGCCAGCTCCTCCCTGAAGCAGGGTCTTAACTGACAGCAGAGAAATTTTGTTGGCCGCTGCAGAAATCTAGATTTTATCATCAGAGAAACCATAAAAATAGCCTTGAAACATCAGGTATACGTCTGGCTGACCTCCGGCTGGCTGACCAAACGTTTTTAGGGTCACAACTCACACCAGGAGACGTGGACAGCCTTGTATCTTACCCCCTTCCTCATTAAAATAAATTACAGTAGGTTTACTGCAAATTTCAAAAGCAGATTTTTTTTCTGAATATTCATCTAACATCCAAAGAAAAGGTCCATCCATTTGTAGATTTCTTGGCAGGAAATCTGGCATCTCTACCGAAGTCTGCTCACTTTTCATACTCTCCTCTGTGCTGAGTCCTTGAATCCAAAATATTCCTTATAATAATAAAGTCTACCCTACAGTTCGCTGATGGTACTGTTATGCAAGGGCCGGCCCTGGTTCCAACAAAATAGTTCATGGCAGCAGAAGGTGCTCTGTGGTGATGGTGATGTTCCTCATGACAAAATTCAGTGGAAGGGAAGGGATTACAGAGGAGTTTTCTCTTTTACTTTAGCAGATGATTTTTTTTTTTTCAGAAGTATCCAAGTGATTTTGGTCTGGAAACACTTATTTGGATGAGACACCATTCAGTCCAGGTGCTTTTCCTAAGATAATATTAAATATAGCTTTGGAAACTTCAGCAGATGTTCTGATTTTTTCTAGTTAAAAATTTCTTTTGCTACTACTCTGCCTTTATGTAAATAGCTAACTCTAATTGATTCTTTAATACAGTGATTCTTAATCTGTTGTGAATCTTCTGTTAATTTACTTTAGAGTCTGTTATTATTTCCCCTGATTTAACACATCCTGTTTTAGAACATCCATCGAAGCTGATGGAAAAAATTTTCATGGCACTTGGATCACATCCTAAATGTAACTTGAATGCCATCTTTCGAAAGTTGCAAAGTAAGGGGATTTCCTGTTTTATTCTTCAACTGTATAACCTTGAAAGTGAGCTTTTGCAAATCCTCAACTGCCTTGTCAAGGTCTGATCACTTCTACTCCTTGTAGCGCTATTTTTTTTGGGTAGTTTCCAACTGGGGAAAAGTCAATGGATAATATATTCTTATTTTTCTCATTTTTACTGACTGCCCTGTTACCCTCTAAGTCTTAAAACTGATATGAAAACTTCTCACTAAGTTCAGGTGATGGGACTACATTTACTCACAGACTACTTTCTACCCCCTTCATTTTCACCATATTTCTGAGGGGTTTTAGTCTCCCAATGGGAGCTTTCTCCACCCAGTGGCAGCTCTGAAGCCCTTTCCCTGCCCCTTAGAAAACCTGTCCATAGAACATGGAAATAAGCCATGGGGTTATTTGAGGGTCCTGCCCCA
Source organism: Corvus brachyrhynchos (assembly GCF_000691975.1). Lineage (NCBI taxonomy): Eukaryota > Metazoa > Chordata > Aves > Passeriformes > Corvidae > Corvus > Corvus brachyrhynchos. The sequence continues at coordinate 1,537,168 of NW_008238960.1, forward strand.
GGGGAGCTGCCCACCAAACCTTTCCACCTGCAGGCAATGCAGCCATCTCACTGCAGATCAATACAGACAGACAGGCTCCTCTACCCTCTCTCCTTGGATCTATGTAAGTTTAAGGAGCACAGAGCTCATTTCAACATCTCTCATTTTTCTCTAAACTATTAGAAAATTATTATTTACTAAACTATTAGAAAATTATTTTGGAGCAAAGTGAGGTATTCTTTAGACACACTCTTCCATGGCAGTCAAATCCTGGACTCTTACTACTCATTTGTACCATTTCACTTTTAGACAAACTCCTCTCTCTCACACCCACACTCATCCTTTCCCCTCTTCTTCCAGAATTCATCTATGCTCTTTTTTTTTTTTTTTTTTAATGGGGATGTTATATTTAACCCTCCTCTCATTTCTCTTTTTCTCAGGCCTTCTTTCACTCTAATTAAGCCATCAGGTAGTTTCACAGCCATACTCGAAGTCTGAAACTTTAAAATGCTTGCTAACCTTGCTACAGCTTCATGAGAAAGGTTCTTTTTTTTTACTAAGTTTCCCAAATAGAGTAAATGTATATACACACATGCACTCGCCTGTACTTGTCACAAAGGGTGAGAAGTACAGGCAAGTGCATGTGTGTATGTACATAAGTTCGTAAGCTTCCTCCCATCCCTTCCAATGTGCCGAATCCTTTGCAGCCCATGCAGAGCCCCAGCTTTGACTAGGGGTCCTGGAGTCTTGCAACACAGATCTGCCTCTGCCAGCAAGCACACACCAACTCAGCTGAGGGCTGCAGCTATCTCTGGAATTGTGAGTTAGCTATTAAAATAGCACAAGAAGCTGCTTTCACATTAGCATGTCCTTCTGGCAAACCTTTCCTTGACTTCAGCACAGCTGGTTCCTCTTAAAGGCTTTAGTTTGCCATTGAAATGGCATGAAATATCTGGGATATCAGCCTGCAAAAGGTAAGTCTGAACCCTCTAACCCCAAAGGCCATGGTCACCTTTATCTCTCCAACTCTGACTATGTGCTGAACAGGGAAGAAATCAGCAGTTTATCTGGTAACAATGGAGGTTTGCAGGTTCCTACCAAGTGGTGACAGCTCATCCAACTGTGAGTCTGTTGTTTAAATAGATGGTAGTGTGTGCTTTTCTGGCCTGTAAAGGCCCAGCACAGGTTTCCAGAAATAGTGGGAGAAATCCTGGAAATTTCTCTGAAGCAGCCACTGCCCCTGGGTTTGTCTGCTGATGCAAAAAGCATAGTCTTCTCTCTGTGGCTGATGGCACTTTCTGCCCTAGAATCAGTTTTGCTTCTTTTTCTTTTGTAATGAGATCTTTCCTCATCCTAGCATACTCTCTGTGAGGAAGAAAAAAACAAGAAAAAATGTCTGAAAACTCTTTCAGAGTTACCTAGGAGCTCAGGGTCTGGAACAGAACAGCCACCTCCATTTCTGATGGCCCTTCCAGAGAGATCTTGTGCAGTGTCTGGCTGAGGTACAACTTGCCAGAACTTGGACCCATTACAACACTCTGCAAAACCAGAATATGCATGGCATCAATTCTTGCAACTTCAGGGAGCTCTAATCTTTGGCTGCTGGGGCCCATGGTATGTCGTGCAATGGTTAACAGCTAATGAGGCAGGGAAATTTCTCAGGACAAAGAAAACAAACAGTGTAATTGAAAAAAATCAGGACCAGTTTCTCTTTTTATTTGGCAGTTTCACACAAAGTCATTTTAGATTGAGAAGAACATTTGAACCTTCCAGTACTACTGACCCAAAGACATTACTATAAGAAGATGCCTGGAGAAGCTGCTAATGCCTCATGCAGATGCTCTGAGGTGAAAAGCCTCAAGCCAATAGCTGAGTACAAGTGCAGTCTGGAGCTTAGTGGAACACAATCATCACAGAGGAAAAAAACGTAAGTCAACTAATAGCAAAGAGATTACCAGTCACTTCAGTCTTCCAGAAGAATAACTGGAAGCAAAAGCTTGGATGCCAGCACTAGTGACAATCACAGGTCAGAGGTGTGCAGCAGCATGGAGCTGCAATGGTTCAGGAACTGACTGCACAACAGAACCTCCACAGGATGGGCTTCTCCACCTGACCTCATGTTTCTAAAATGCTTTACTCAACAGGCACCTGCAGGATTTTCAGAAAAGTCAGTCACGAGTAGAAGAGACTTAGATCACTCTCGCCCACCACAACTACAAAGATGCAAAAGAATTGGAATAGAAAGTCTCATAGATCATTTCAGACACCCTTTATCTGTGTATGGATTTGCATATGCAGGATAGAAAAAAAGTTAAAATAAATATTCTTCAGTTTTGTATTTTTGGAGGCTTCTCCTCTGACCCCAAATAGCATTTTTTCTACTTTTTAAGTAATCTGCAGGAGATTTTGCTTATGAGGTGGCACTGAAACACCTATTTTCCCTGAAGCACTAGAAAAGGAACTGACTGCTGCTCCCAGGGTATCAAAATGGATTAATAATATCTACAGCAATACCTATTCTGCAATCTCAGAGGTATCACAAGAGCTATGAAATGGAACAGATCTTCAGCCCTAGCTCCCACAGAAATCTAACATCAAGAGCAATTGGGACAGAACAGACTTGAAGAGTCAAATCTTGTCTTCTGCACTCTCTGCAGCACTATGGCTGCAGAAGGGTCAAAATTAAGTAGAGAAATCATGTTTTAGTTATGCAAAGGAAAGGCAAGTGAAGAACATTCTTGTGTTTACATGGTGCTTTGATAACAAGCTATAGCTATGTAAGGATCAAAGAATTAATCCACTAATTATGGATTTGGATAGCCTGTAGCATTGCTTTTTCAAGACTGTTCCAGCACTCATACTGCAATTTACATGCTCAGGAACAATATGGTTTGGGAGTTTTGACACACTTGCAGTACCGTCTCACTCAGCTTTCTGCTATTTGTCTTGCAGTAGGTTTCATGGTGTGCAAAATGTAGACCTGCTGACAAAGTGAAGCCTGTAAAGGGGGTAGAGGGCTGGTCCAGCTCCCTGGTTTGCTGACAAACCCAGCCAGGCTGGCCAATGAGGAACAGGACTGCAGTTTTCCTACCGTATTTCTTACTCACCGATTGTTCCCAGGCATTTTCAGTGCCCAGGCTTTGCAGACTTCCTCAGTTGACAGAGGAGGAGGGGAACATTTTGAGGGTCTGCTTTTTTTCATAAGCTTCCTCCCAGACTGGTGATAAGCCTGTTGTGGAAGCCTGTGCCCCTTTGGTTGCAATCAGCATCAGCTCCTCAGAGAGGAGGAAAGAGCCAGAGCCAGGTTATCAAGCAGCCTGCTCTCTGCAGCAATGGTCAAGCCACTATCAGGCCCCTGACCCAGCCCCCCGCTGTCCAGCAGAAGCAGATGAAACAATGAGTGGTGCCGTGCAGAAATCTGCTCGGAAAAACTCCCTCTCTGCCTGTCTATCAGGGACCTGGCTTCCATGAATGCAGCTATTATGTGTGCTTTAACTACCAGCCCTTGGTCCTGTTCCCAACGAACCCAAAGGGAACTGTGTTATTGACTTAAGTGGGAGCAGAGGCAGGCCCCCACAGCTTGGGGATCCAGCAGCTTGCCAGTGCCTCTCCAAGTGCCCCGTACATGAAGTCAGGGAGGCTGCTCCCTCTGACACGGATGTGTTTGCTGGGCTGAGCCACCAGCCCAGCTCTGTGGAGGTGCTGTGGGGGCCCGTGCCATATTCTCCTCCCTCGAGAAGAGGGGGCTGCTACCACAACTTCCCCACAAGTGTTTTGACAGAAGGGGTTCAGGAATCAGGAGCACAGAGGCCAAGGCATGAGGCCACACCTGAGCAGCTAACATTGCTCAGCTCAGCAGAAACGATTCAAACAAACAACATATTCCTAAAATAATTTGCATCGGAACAAAGCTTTCTCACGAAGCTTGTGCTTCTGCAAGCCATGTATTTTCCTTGGCACTGCTTCAGGCTTAAAAGCAGATGTAAATGTTACCAAGGCTCAGATACAGCAACTTCTCCTCTCCCAACTGCCACAGAAAGCTTACAGAAAATAACCAACAAAATCTTTACCATTTGAAATGGCAACACCAACAGCCATTGATATAGAAATGGAAGAATCAATCAGGCATGGGAGTGAGAAGCAATTTCTTCCAAGATGCTCTCAGCTGGAAAGAGGGAGAGCAATGCAGCTTCAGACAAACACTTAATGATTTCAAGTGTTAACGAGAAGGTGTGTGTGCAGATGCACATCAAACAAAGGCTGTTTTTTCAACACTAAAAATACAGCTTTCTGCAGATTTCCTGTTGCTTGGTCAGCCTCCTGCTCCTTCCACCAGTGTCTGGGATCACTGACACTTCCTTGAAAGCCTTATACTCAAGGACCTCCCTGGAAATGTAAGTGCTGACGTTGAAAGAAAGAAAAGTTCCCTACTATATTTCACAGCATACCACAGCTAAGAGGTAGGCAGGTCTGCTCTGCGGGCAACTGCACACCTGGGGCTGCAGAAAACCAGGAAAGACACCTAGTCTGGTCATCTGTGCTTCTGGGAGCTTTCTTCTGGTGGGCCTCCTGGGAGACCCAATTCATCAAACCTGCTAGAAAGAGCAAACCCATTCCTGTGGGTGTGTGGTTTCATGTAACAGGATCCCCCTCCAACCCAGACGTGCAAGTCCACCGAAGGTCTGACTCGAACGCATTACTTCAGCCCTCCCTTACTCATCGCCTACAACCCAAGCCCCAAATGTTAACGACTCAGCATGTTTTATCACAGTAGCATGTACACTTTCAATCATCATTAGAGACGAGGAGGGTCTAGGCTCAGGAACCATGCCAGGTTAAGTAAAACTTTCCATGAGGAAAGCTATTTGTTTTCTCCCAGAGCTGTGAGGCTTCACCAAGAGGGAGGAAGGGAAAAGCTCGCCCTAGCCAAAAGTGTAGACAGTGTTACTGGACTTTGCAGACTACCTGCATGTTGTTCTAATGACATTTGGACTACTGGAAATCACTGAGTGAACTCAGGAGTTTTCAAAGGCATAATTGTGGCAGAAGCAGACTAAACTTAACGCCTCAAGAGCCAATCGCTTTAATCATGAAGCTGAGATGTATGAAAAAGGATACATTTCAGCGAAAGAATAATTCTGTCTGCTATGGTTCCTGTTCAAATAAACTATATCACCAAACCACGTGCATTTCCAGAATATAGAGGAGTAAAAAAAGAACATATGGTTTAGACGCAAAAAACTTTCATATATACTGTATAGGAGATATATGGACTTGTCAGACATCTAACGGTTCAACACTGTAAGCAATTCATGGGAATGACATTAGCAATAGCTCATATTACATCCAGGAGTTACAGCTTTTACTGCAAAAGTTATTTTTAAAAGAGCCATGTTTAAAATGAAATGGCTGGCGAGACTGCAGCTTTCAGTAACACTTTACCTGTGGTTTTGCCACTTTTACATACTTATTGGGGGCTTAATACTCCCAATTTACCTTTGCAGAGTAAAATACAAGTCGCAATGAGTGCATTCATTGGCATGGTGCTATAAAACTCACAGCTGTGCAAAGACAATCACAAGAACAAAAGCCTCCTTGTTTTAAAAAAGATGATTATGTGGTTCTGATACTTTCTGCTAGCCATATATCCAAACATCAGATACCTTTGTTTATGGCCTGTGTATTTTCATCTTACTATGCAAAGATTTATAGATCTGATCAAGTCAAGATCAGGATAGAGACCTTTATGAAAGCATTCACGTGCAGAGGAGGAGGCTGAATTAATATACAAAACTTCAGACAGGAGATCTCTCTTTCAGATACTGTTATTTCAGTTCTGGCTCCTACACAGGATTCAGGGCATTCTGGAAAACATTTTTTTCAACAGCATGTGGAACCCTGGACTCAAGGCCAGCAATGGGAGTGTGCTCCTGGTTTCAACTAAGCTGGCACTGCATCTCAAAATCTGAGATTAGAAACCAGACCTTCAGTACTCAAGCATTGAGTAATCAAGTACCTTGATCAAAGAATCCTCCAGGATGCTGCTTTGCTTTCAATTAAAAACTGCTTTTGTAAAGTTTTGTGCCTTAATGTAACAAATGGGATTACAGAATGTACAATACACCTTGAAATCTGCTGAGAATATAAGTGATACATTTTTTCCTGTTAGTACCAATGTTTTGCTTTTTCAAAATAGCTTAATTTTGATCTGTAATGAAAACTACATTATTTGATGTTTCTAACAGCAGGAAATAATTTCACAAATGAGTGTCATTCTGCTGCAGATAAAATATCTAATAGCTCGTGGGAGTGCCAGTTACAACCTGAAAAATGTTTCTTGGCATTAGCATGCTTAACTGAACTCTCTCCATCCTGGCAAAATGGAAGATTTGGAGCCCAGTTCTGTGTTCTACGCAGGCTACACTAGGTCCAGGAAAGGGAAATGGGGATGAGGAAGGTGATTTCAAGTCACCTTCAGCATCTCCTGCTGTGAGCCTGGCCAGTTCCCAGCTATCTGAACATCTGGAAAGCTGTGGGAACTTCCACTCTCCTGCCTCTGGCTTGGGGTTTCTTCTACGACTAAGAAAAGCACTTAAAATTCTGAAAAATTGTCTGAGCTGCCCTAGTCAACAGAAAAGAAGGAGGATTAGTTCAAGAGCAGACTAGCATAGCTTTTGACCCAAGTACTAGTTAGACAACTGCAGAGAGGAGCACACTCAAAATATAATTATAAAGATGTCAAAGATATAAATTAGGTAAATTTTCACATCTGGTTCAAGGGACCAGGAAGAATTCTCATCAGCTTGTAGCTTCCCCAAACTATCCATCTCTTTGGGCAATACTAATTCCACTTCACGTCTCAAAGGGCTGTATAGCAGACACATCAATACCTAAATAACATGTATTCTCTTAAAAGAAATTACAGTGTGGACTTGTTCTAAAGAGGCCCCTCAAGCCTGCCTGCCTGCCTAATGATTTTCCATGAGCTCCACCACCCTAGCACCCCACACTACTCCCAGGTTAGATCTGAAAGGCAAACGCCACTTAACCTTCACTGTCTAGGGCAGGGGTGGCACATGCCCATGGAGACACTGTCAGTCCCGGCATCACCCACCAGAGTGCCTCAATGTCCTGCTGGTTTCTGCAAGAGCTCCTGGTGCAGAGAACAGGAGATACTCCCTCTCCAGATGCAAAGGACCATGGACTCTTGCAGAGGACCAGGCATAAATGTCACAATTTCAACCACTTTTAATCAAATCTTCCTGTGAAACCAGCAAAGGCAGTCAGCCATAATCTTTGCTAAGAGGCTGAACTCAAAATTATTTGAAACGGGTGCTGGTATCCAAGCCAGATACCTTTCAGTATCAAGAGCATAGCCATAATATATCAGGTATCACTTTACAGCCTGCATTTTAAATATGTTCTATATGTGGAATCATATATTCACATACTGAAATGGACAGCACATTTAATGAGTAGCCCAGGTGGCTACTGTAGATTTTGATTTAAAATATGATTGCCAAGACTAGAACTTACTTGCCAAAATGGAATTCTCTTTGTGTGCTCCCTTTATATCACTTCAGCTACCCACCTTTACCAAAGCGAAAAATGTCATATAAAGGATCTATATTTATATAAATTCATTGACTGGTTTTTTCCATCTGTACTTTGCAGTGTAAATGGTCTATATTTGAATATACTCCAGAACAAAATGAATGAATATTACTTTGAACCTGTAAGCTGAAACCAAAAGATTTCTGTTTATACCCGGTCCAAGACTTCTCTGTGTATATGAGATACATAAATCAAACCTCCCTGAAGTGGTAAACAAGCAACCAGAATTTTATCAGATATAATCTGGGAAAATCAACTGGATATTTTATTTGTCTGGTAGTCCCCTGTCAGATGTCAATACCTCACACTTCTTAAATAATTTTAGGTAAAACTGGAGGTATTAGATAGCTACAAGATGTTGTGAAGATATACTTATTAAAATGAGAGATGCTTTGAGAATTTAATTTTTAATGTCATTAAAATATTTAATAATCAGGGAATAGAAAAAGAGTTGTTATACTTGGAGTAGCAGGAAAGGAATGCAGTTAAGTACACCTGACTAGTCTCTGGCTTTCACATTGTTCACAAGTGCTACAGATATTCCACCTACTCCCCCAACAAGAAAAACGCTTAGAGGTGGATATACTAGTAATTAAAAATGGTGATAGCTTAAAAAAAACCTCCTATTCTAAAAAAAAGTCAGGCCCATGGACAAACGAGTTGCTCCTATTTTGTACGAGCCACTCATCAAAACCCACGATCCCTTGTTCCACCTTTATGGCCAGAGGTGTGAATGGAGCAGCACCAGGCACAAAGGTGCTGCATACATGCTTTGCCTTTTCCATGCTGATCTCAGTGAGCAGCACATCCTGGGACACCAGGAGCAAACACTGGTGGTTTCCAGGCAGTCACCAGAGAGGCCAAACTGCCCTTTGAGACTGTGTGACGCAGCCCAGACACCACCATTCTGTAACTGACAGGTGAGCACGAGAAGGGGATTTTTAACTGAAACAGGATGAGTGATTAGATAGTTGCTGGGGAGGATAAGATCACATCAGATGGGGCTTCAACTCACACATACTCTGGCCTATTGGTCGGCTTCTGCCACCCAGAGCGACCCTGCAGCACCCCTAAACTCACAGCTTCTGCCCTGCTTCTGCCCCTCTTCTTGAGGGCTGGACCTAGCTACTGGACATGGTTCCATGAGCTGACCCAACAGAAAACGATGTGGATTTTGCTGTTTTGGGCAGGCTAATTTTCCATTAGCCTGCTCTGCTGCTCCATAATCAATTGATACAACTCGAAGGAAGCAGCAAGAACATGTGACAGAGCAAGATGGATTGAGGCCACCCTTTTCATAGAAGCCTGCAGTTCCATCAGATTAAATGTAATGTGAAACCAGTATCTGCAGTAGTGGTAAAAGGCTGCCTTCATGAAATGAATATAGCACAGACCTAAAACAGGCTTCCAGCTTCATGCTCCTGTGCTGCATGTCTGAGGTGTGCCACAGCTCTGCATGGTTTGAACAGAGCATCTTGGCCAGCACAAATCCAACAAGAAACACTTCCTGCCTTTAGCCCCTCTGCTGCATGCTTTCTTTCTCTATTATCCAGATACCGAGACAAATATGAAGAGGGTAGTAGTCCACTCCAGATATACATAGAGTGGATGACCTTTTCTCCAGGCAGTGAGATAAGGTTTAGATAGGAAAAGGCAGCTCATGTGGGTTGAGCTCCATCAGTGTGACCCCTGAGACAAACCTAAATATCAGTTTAGCCATTTCTGATTGACCCCCTTAGAGGGAACTGGTGGTGTTTAATTCTTTGAACTACAAAGGCTTGGGTTTCTTCCTATTATATGCTGTTACAGGGACTGTTACATCTATGAACTCTTTCTTGGTCTACAGTTCTTGTTGTCAGCCACAGAACAATTTTAAAAGCCTGCTGGATGCCAAAGGGAACTATATCCAGATTTGGCTAGCTGAAGAGATCTTCAAAGTCAGCCTCAAGTATCGGTGCAGATATACATGGTGACTTCTACAATTAGTTCTGATCATCAGTTAGAGGACTGGTATGTATGTGTGCCCAGAGAAGAACGATGGAACAGAGATGACGTTTAAGGCTAAACCATTTACACTTTTTCAGAGAGAATGAGCATTGCTGAAAAACTAAAACCTCTCTCTGAGACCACATGGTAGCAAAGTTCCTCTGTTCCTCCACGAGAAACCTAAAGAAGACATGGCTGAGGAACTTCATTCACCCTTCATCCCTGAGATACAGTCCCATCTCTCCACTAGGGACCAGCCAAAGGCAACTTTCATGGTTCTGTCAGAGAAGAGGTTGCTGGACTTTTGAGAGGTAAAGCAGGTAAAGGCTGCCCCTTTCTTGTGCTTTTCTGCAAAAGGCAGCTATACACTACGTTTAGATTTATCTAAATTCTTTTCCTTACATAAATTCTGTTTTCTCTCAAACCCAAAATTCTGGCATGGCTTTTTGTTTTGGTTTGTGTACGTTTCTCATTTAGCTTGTTGAAATCGTGCTTCTTACAGCATAGGTAAGTGATAAAAATGCACACTGTATGAAGAAAACCTTGTCACAAAAGATGTGTTGTGCAAAACTAATGACCTTAATTAACTCCTAATTAGGAAAAGTTCCCGAGACCTCTCTATCATGTAACCAGTAACAACTTCTGTTAAGAAAAATAATTTTCCTAGAGTTCAAAAGCAAAGAGCTGCTACTCAGGCTCCAGAATATTAATTTGCAATCCTAATTCAGTGAGTAACATGCTGTTTAAAATAGAGTGACAAAATGTCCTTTTTTAAAAAAAACCCAGTGCAATGAATTGTCCTTAAATCCTCCCTGAAGGACAATAAAATTCAGATGTTCCTTGGCACCAGTTAGTTTCAATGCAGCCGTTTAAGTGACATTTCTTCTTCAACTAGCATGGTATGCTATATAGTTACGTGGCTATTGGAAGGGAATTCACATCCTGCATTAAGGTGAGGGTCCAGAATACTACTGGGATACTTAGCAGCAAATGCTAAATCGCAGTTCAATAAGGTCACGTAACCGAATTCCATATTATCCCTTTTATTTGGGAACTAGCGTCTTACAAGTTTATCACGGCATTTCAACTATTCAGTGGTGCATGTAGAATATATACACATACAGAATCTCACAAAACCAGAAAAAGAAAAAAAAAAGGAAAAAGCAGCAGCAAGGCTGCAATAAAACTGGGAAAAAGCAGTAGTCTTAATGTCAGATGCAAAGAGACTGAAAAGTGACGCTGAAAGATACGCCTCCATTTTTAATTTGAACCTTCTCAACTGAAGTAGAGCAGTTTAACATTTAGTTTCAGTGAACAGATTTGCACATCAGATGTTTCACTGCATTATGAATGGGACAATGTTAAATATGTTTTCACTGCAGCTCCACAGGTCACTGGCATGGGCGTAAGCCAAGAACATACAGTTAAGGTTATTACAACATAACTACTGGTCATGCAGCTAGAGCTCTATGCTAACAAACAACATTTAATGCTTAGACTATGTGGTTTCATTATTGTAAATGAAATGAAATGGTCCTTCCCTATATAAAGACAATCCAAGCAAAGTTCGCACCTTTCCACCAGGCTATTAATTGAACTTTTTTTCCACCAGGACTCGAAAGAAGGGGGGGTGGGGGGGAGGGGGCAGCGTGC
>NW_008238960.1:1548502-1562381 GCF_000691975.1 Corvus brachyrhynchos
TCTTCAATTGAACCTTCTCCCACACAGCACTCCAAAGAAGGGGGGGTGGGGTTAAGGGAACTCCCTGATAGAGCAACATGGTGAATGCAAACCTATGCTGTGGAAGACTTACCATCATCCAGGTACATCTGGTCCAATTCCTCAGGTTCTCGCTTGATCGTTACAGGAATAGGGGCCAAATTATGATTACTTTCCTCATGCAACTCTGGCAATGACAGTGGTTGGGTTGTTGGAGACTCATTTCTGTGAACCTTCGGCAGTTGCTGCTGCTGTTGACCCATTATGGATGAGTGAGTTGGACTGCAGGACTGCAAATAGGTTGGCTCTTGGGTAACAGATGGAACTGGAGAAGAGGGACTGTTGGGATAGAGTGTTTGTTGATAACCAAGGGGACAGCTACTGCTCAGATGTTGACTCACCTGCGGCTGCAGCATGACGTGAGATGATTGCTCGGGGGGGCTTGGGTGCACAACTATAGACCTTGGCACTTCCTGTATGGTGGGGACACCTCCAGTGGGCTGCTGAAGTCCGAGGTGACTGTGTCCCGGGTTGGGGATGCACTTGTAAGGAGAGGAGGAAAGGTCATGCAGCTTGGGGCTTGCGTTGGGAGAAGGTGACATCACAGCGTTTCTCTGCTGACAGGAGGCAAAGCCAGCCACGAGGCATGAACCAGGATCAGGGGGCATCATGATCTGCTGACTGTAGTACGGTTTAGAGAGAGGGCTTAAGCCTTGGTTCATTGGTCCACAGGTTTGAGCAGGCTCATAGTCATCTGTGGGTTCTGTTTTTATAATTGGAACTGTTAAAAGAAAAAAGGTTTTAAATAAACATGAGTTGCGTATTGGTATGATCAAGTTGGCTTGTGGCTAGGATACCCTTTGCAAAACAAACAACGTCGTGAATAAGACTCTGTGTGTCTTTTGCCTAGTTCTCCCACCCTATAAAAAAAAAATGAATGAGTCATCAGCACAAGAAAGTCACAGCTGGTTCTAATATTGAAAAGGACTATTTTCTTTGGACTCTCCTCCAGCACTAATGTGCTATAAAAATCTATTTGCAAATAGCTGTGCTTCAGTGGAAGCTTTGGACCCAAGGGCTCCATGGATTTGTAGTAATCAAGGCAAGAATTTAAACTTGGATAGACTACTGCATTTCTACAGCTACTGATGGCCCATTTGATAAATGCCTGTACACACAGTAAACTGGAGCATAAGGTAGAGATGGGACTTTCAAAGTTCCATGAAAATAAAGTTGCAAAGATACATGACAAAGTGCTATGTACAAGAAGTTTTCAATTATGAGGATATTTTTGAAAGAGTATGATCTGATTTATTTAGCCTTTTACATAATTGCATTTAATTTCTGCTAATGCCAGCTCCTAAAAAATGTTAGCCTCTGGCTACCAGGAAAAACTGACTCCTGTTCTAGACCTCTGCTTGCTCTACCCACTGTCTCAAATGATGTCCTATATGAGCTGTCATGTCTCTAAAAACTACCAGAATGTGAACAAAAACGATTGTCAGTGAGCATCAACTCAGTCATGACAAATGCAGAGCTGCTTTCTCAAATCAGAGAAGAAAAATCCTTTCTCAGACTGAAGTGTCTTTTCAACATTTGCTTTCTCTCTCAAATCAAAGAGAGGTGTCTTTGAAGCTTCTCCTACAACAGATGGAGTGCACAGGTAAAATTCACTCACTTTCTCTATCAGGAGAATTACAAATAGTAGGGCCAAGCTAGACTGTAGATGTATTTTTTTTCTAGACAGATGCAACTCTAATGCATACAACGATCGAGTATGGATGCATAGTGGCATTTATCTTCTTTCTAAAAAATTTCTGGTGACACCAGAGAATATTTTTCAGAATATTCCAATAACCAACCCATTGTGGCACAAAGTCAATAATGTAACATCTTTCCACAACTCAGCTCAGATACACGTGTGTCGCATGAGTGTCTTTGACTGTATTTTTATTTGCACGTGTTTTACAAAACCCTTACATATTGTCCAGCCATTTATTATGTTTGTGTATGAGTCTTTTTGAGCCCCTTTAAATGCACATGTGTCCATCTGCACATATAAAACCTCATTTAACACTCACAGACTTTGGTGGTGGTGAATGCACTTCACTACCCTTGTTTTACAGTCCCCAGGCTCCTTTTTAACTTTGTTCCTTTTATGTTCTTTAACATGTAGATGCTTGCAACACTTGTTTCAAGATTTCTAGCACCCTAGTAAAATCAGGTCTATATATGTAACAGATGCACAGGTGCTGCTCAAGACAAATATGCTAGGTGTGATGGACTGTCATTGGATTTCTCATAATCTTATTTTCACCAGCTTGTGTGCTGCACACAGGCTAGCAGGGCTACTAATGCACTTGGTTGCAGAGAAGCAGATTCCAAGTTCAGTGACAAAACCACTATCACACCCTTTAGGAAAATGCAAGACCAAAGAAACGCACCTAGATAAACACAGCAACTCAGATATTGTAAGAAAATACCTTTAACAAGTTCCTGAGCTAGCAAATATTCTCACATGTTTTATATTAGGTTCACTGTGCTAGCACTAACCACAGCACAGCTGGAAATATGATGGTTGTTGAACACTGAATTTTCCCAATATATCACTGTTATAGAAACACCTGTGCTAAATAATTCCAAGCCCAACCACTGGCAATACAACTCCAATAAACCCTGGAGTTGTCTGACTTGTTATAACCTAGGGAAGGGTTATAGCCCTGGTGGCAGGCAGGCTGGAGGCTTTACAGAAGGCAGGTTCCTGATCTCAGGCTGGCTTTTCATTGTAGCTCTTCTATAGCACATCTTTGCTACCTGGTTTGCCAAGCACTTTTTTGTCACTTCAGTCCTAGTTTTTTCTTTACAAAAGCAATGCCATGGGGGTCCATTTGGAGCTCTGATTAGTGGCCATGAATATTGTGAATCTCTTTTTGCATGTTGCTACACTGAAATACACACACTGCAGCCAATAGAGGATCACCAGTAAGTCCTGCTCTGCATCAGGTGAAGGACTGATGGGTGGGAGGGACTCTATTCCACACCTCTTAGTCCAACAACTCACTTGGAGATGGTGATAGCAACCAAAGACACTCCTGGTGCCTACAAATTCAGAGGGGAAAACAGAGACTGGTTAGGACTAGTCAGGGTAAGCCACAGTAGCTTGTTTGCTAATGGCAGGTTGGTAGCCAGAGATGGAAACAAGAAGGAGGGATATGAGAGTAAGTGGCACCTCCATTTTCTTTGACATCTGTTGACATTGTTTTGCTCTGAACTAATACTTCTGGGCATCAGTTATTTGATGTAATGGGAAACAAACTGTCTTTAAATGGACAGATATTACCTGCACCTATGCTTAGAGTCACCTGAACTTGTTCAATTGAACTGTCTTCCTTACCTTTTATAATGTGTTTTTTCAACACAATAAAAAAAGTCACCACTTGCTCAGTGTCATATATTTTGTTTGTATGCTAATCTCATCACTAGAATAAGTATCACACTGGAAGACAGAAAAAGTATTCCTGCTGTTTTGCCAGTTGCGTAGCCATTAACCCTGTGCAGAGTGAGTGCATGAATCCTGCAAACTGGGATGGCAGCCCCTCAACCCCCTTTAAAAAACTGCAAACATCTTCATGAGGTACCAGTTTGGAGAAGGAAGCTCTGTAGGATTTTTTTTTCCATGAAGAAACCATTACTAATGATCCAGGTTATGTGGAATCAGACCTGTAAAGCTGAGCATGTCAGAAGAAATGTAAGACATTAACATTCCCCTTTCTGGCCAGATCGCAACTTTAGTATTTGACATGAATAACTGTGTGTGGAGGACACACCACCACAAATTGCTACATTACATCAGTTAATGGTTTATTTGTGCTACTCTGTCCTGCTACCTGCTTTTCCCCAGCCTATGTAACTTCAACAAACGGAGTAAAAAAGGCCGAAAATCTTTGCCAATGTTTGTACTTGCAAACTCAAACTAGCTGTGGGTCTGATCTGGTCGTTCTGAAAATACTCTGATTGTGTCAAAAGCTGGCGTAAATCACCTTATATTCTTTCTTTGAAAGGACAACTGTTTTCTTCCACTTTTCAAAGGACTTTAGAGCGCCCAAAGTAAGAGCTATGGGTGTTTCAAGGCACACCTCACCAAAACAATGTAGGAACAGCCTGTAACTGTACTCACTGGCTACCCACTTACCATCACAGTGTCCACGGCGTTACTCCAACAATGTAATGAGGCTACAAGGAACTAACACACCCTCACCCACTGTCTCACTCACTTCTCGGGGACTGAGATGCTCAGCTGGGGTGAGCAACTACACCTGACTTAGAACAGGATACAAACCTTAGTGCCCACCTTCATCATTTTCTCCTAGATAAGAAAATAGAATACCCTGACTTGGAAGGGACCCTCAAGGATCAAGTCCAAATCCTGGCTCTGCACAGGAGAACCCTGGGCAATCCACAGGAGAACCCTCTGCACAAGACAACACAGCAGACAAGGCTGTTCACTGGCCAGCTGGGTACTTGTACTACCACTTACCTACTGACTCATGCTCGATGGACTGCAAGTCTTTAAAAACCCAAGATTAAAAAAGGGGTTTTGAGCCCTGTTATACATGGAGGCATGGTAAGCTAGCTGCCGTAACACACATCCATTTCCATTGTCACTGACTTCCACAAGTGAGTATTTCACACAGGGAGGTGCAATGTGATATAGACAGTACTGTTAATTTTCCCAGGATTAATATTTAACAGAGAACAGTATTAGCCTAACTAACTTCTAGCTCAAATATTTCAAATCTTGAATGACTTGGTATAACCCTGCCAGCTAAAAGAGACACTCCTAGTCAGTCACACAGCAGGCCTGGGCTGGCGATTAATTGCAAAGCCTACAGCTGTTCAGAACCTGCACGCAGTTTCAGTGAAAACAGTCATTTCTTAAATCCAGCAGAGCCATATCAAATACCAACAATCGTTCTGTCTCAAAACTGTTCTGTGGTGCTGAGGTAGCACCCAGTCTTGCAGACTCTCAGCTGGCTAGAATGAAAAACTGTGACTGAGTTTGCCATACGCTGAGATTCACCTATAATAAACTGCAGCAATGAAGCCAGAATTTGTGAAATTGTAAACACAAAAGATGATACTCTTTCTACGTATGCTCAGACTCAGAAGCAACATTATTCATTTAAGAGTGCTGAAGGATCTGGCCCTTGCCCTAAAAAGGTAAAAAAGAATGCAAGTTTGGTTTGTACAGTGAATTTTTAAATGCCTGTTACTTCACAATACATTAGGTCAGCTGACAGACTGTTTTAAACAGTCCTCGATTTTGAATATTATAATATGACAGAGGTCACTGTTCTAAATTAGTCTGATAAGCAAATTAATTTCTAATTGGTTTTCAATGGTTTGGTGATGCCTTCTTAGACTCTGAACTCATGTCATTATGTCATCTAATTTAATATGAAGTTCTGAGAACCACACATTGGCAGCAGCCCTAGCTATAAATCAAAGCTTCCTACTCAGAGAGATCAGGGTTATGACATCATACCAAGGCACCGGTGGAAGACAATGGTCCTTCTGTGTGTGTCTGAATCTGGGAGAAATATTTCAGCCAGTTCTGCAAGCCCACATTTAAATGAAAGGCCTTTCTAGCAGGTAAAAAGTTAATATATCAAACCTAGAAGAAAAATAATAAATCATGCACATTCAGTAAAGGGAGTTAGAAAGTACTCAGAAATAAATTATATGTATTTTTTGACAATTCTAACAAGTGTGTTTGCTTTTGCACTTTAGCAATCCAGATGGGCTTTTAAACTTTTTTTTTTTTTTGGGGGGGGGGGGGATGTTTTTAAAATATGTGAACTGAAAAATAAAATCTTATAAATTAAACAGATGTTTATCCTGATTAACATTTAACTATCAAATTCCCATTTCCATGTAGTATTATCAGTGTAGACATTTAGGGCACTACAATGTATTTATTTTACCCTTAAGTTTGATTGAACCTATCCAACAAAATAGCTTCCTTTCATGGTGCAGACTATGATGTAGTTCCTTGGCACCTGCACACAGATTTTAGTTAAGAGTACGAAAATCAAAACACTACTTTTTTCATCATGTGCACACACACATTTCTTCAACTTCTGGACTAAATGTCTGGCAATTGGTAAGAATTTGGGATGAGACTTTAGAAGAGAGCTGAGGAGTTAGGTATCTGAATCTCCGTTACTGACTTGAGCTCTGAAAGGCTGTTTGTGCCTTTGAAATTCTTCCTTGTCAGCCAGTTTTGATACTGGCAACACACCTTCAGAAGACACTGCATAGGTCACCCCAGTTCCTGTCACTGCTTTGCTGCTGATTGACCAGAGACTAGTTAGGGATGTGGACACATGTCCATGTACAGTTCAGCCACTCTGGATTTGTGCAAAGACAAAATCCTGGCTGCTGCTGCAGCACTGGCTGGATCCAGCATACTTGAGGCCTCACCCCTTGTTCTGACTGTGGAGCAGTCAGTGTTGGGGAGAGGCAAAGCGCTGGCTGCCCTCACAAAACATAATCCCTTCTTCAGTAACACCCGAGCAGCAATGGCTGAGCAAAACTTTCTGAAATGCCCTGCCAACATATGTGCAGCAGTGGCAATCTCAGTGACAAGGGATGAGCACTCAGTCCCAGGAATCTTGTGAGACAGTCAGCTACAGGGACCCACGCAGATGCTGTCTCTGAAATTGGTGTTTTTCCCTAGGCACCTATTAAAGCAAAACATTTTTAAAGGTCAAGCTGCTATCAAGCCTTTGCTTCTAGTTACTAAATCCAGAGAATGGTGACTCAGACACAAAGGGAGCCTCTTGCTAACAAGACACTGTAGGCAGCACATGTGTATGCAATTTTTATCTGCACAAGTATCTGATCTCACCCTCTCTTGCTAGTACACTGCTACTGGTGCTGCTCATCAGGAGGGTAACTCTAAAACATGCCTGTCTGCCCTTTTTGGGTTTTGTGTATAGATTTTTACAGGTTCAGATGAATATGTACAGTTTAATACAAGAATAGCTCCAGGGAGAGTTGGAAGCCTTGCACATACACCTCACCATATAATCTCGGACAGTGTCATTATCTGATTTGGAAGTGCTTTCCAGCTAACTCATTTGCTAAATGCTTTTCAACAGCTGTTAAACTATTAGGTTATTCTACACATATTTATGAGACAGAAGATTATATATGGTAGCTTGTTGCATGCACTGCTAAATCAGGCGGGGAGAAGTAAAAGGTAGGTAGAGGGCGTTTTGGGTTGTGCTAGTACAGAAGATTATGCATGAGCTTTCACTCAAAACAAAGAGATGAAAATTCTTAAAAGACGCAACTTTCCACCATAACACTTTGTTAAATCCTACAACGTTGAATAGGAAATTCAAGTCCTGTGGTATGCTCATTTGGGCTGCTCTAGTGCTGCTTCCAGTGAGGTGCAGCACCTGGCTCCACTACTGCCTTCAGCTGCAGGTTTAACTGTGCAGAACACCCAGGCTGCACTGGCCAAGACTTTCTAAGTCATCTCTGTCAGACATGTTAAAATCCACTGGGCTGAGGTATTTTTTGATGATGCTACACAACATTACACCACCAGTGCTGACTTTACCCCTGCTTGCATGTGAAATCACTGGGAAGCAAGGGAAGGAGTCCTTAAAATGCTCATGCAGAGGAGTTCAATGACCAAAACTACAGGCTGGGGTTTTTTTATCTGAAGGGGAATATTTGAAAAGGGAGGTACTGACAAAAGATTATTTTATGCACTGGAAGTTAACTATTATGGGTGATCATTGCTGATGGTCAGACACAGCCAGGGGCTTCTACATAGTGTTTGTGCACCCCTGCCTGTCTCAGAGACATCACACAGGTGATGTTTTTTCCTGTCCTTCCAGGTGAAGATGGAGCACCACAGAGAGGCAGCATTCTGCCTCTATATATAGATAAGACAGACTGTCTGCAGGTCAGATGTGGCTGGCTAGGCTCTGTCTGACTGCTGAAAACGGATGTCACCTGGATGAAGTGTGGGCAATGGATGAAGCATGGGCAGCTCCAGTGGGTATTCAGCACCTGGGAGTCTAATGCTGTTGAGAGCAACACATGCCTCCTCTGCTCCGCCACGTGGCTCCTGGATGGGAGTGGAGGGGCTGATGCATCCGACAATGATGAACTTTGTGATTGCCTTAAATGAGAACAGGACTCTGACAAAACCTCACCTGCTTTTAGTTACTCTGCTAAATGTCAAAAGTAACAATCAGCCACTGAGTAGCCAAAATTAAATAACCTGCGTCAGTGTACAGTGTGAAATGAGTAACCGTGATTCCTATTTTCACCTAAAATAAAGTCCCCTGGGGCCAACCTTTCACCCCATCCCTTCTGTTGCCCTGTCCTGCCATGTGCTGGCTTTGCAGTAGTCCAGCTGCTCCTGGGGGATGGAAACACCTCCAGCAGGTCCGAGGCTCCAGGCCTGACTAAGCCACGCTCAGTCCCCTTGTCGAGGTGCTGCTGTGGTCATACTGCACCAGCCACCGGTTACGGTCCCTTCACAACACAGGCCCTGCATTTGGCCCTACTCCCCCGGCAGAGCCCAAATCACCATCGTTTTGCATAAAGGACTAGGCTAATAATTTTGCCAACCTCAAGCAGGAAAATTCAACAAATACTGAGAGGTGAGAGGTGTCAGGAGACAATCAGCACAAGCCACATGCTGTGTCACATTACAGTGGCAATGCTTTGCATCCTCATTTTGTAGTTTTCTGCTACGGGGGCTGATGTAATCTTTTAACTTAGAGAGTGAAGTGTGGGTGGAAGAGCTGAGGTGAAACAGAGACATGGCTGCTCAATGCAGCCATGAGAAAAGTGTTGTTGCACCCATCTGTATGGTGAGCAGGGGATAATTTTAGAGCAGAGGCAGGAAGTCAGGAGGATGCTGACAACAATGTGCAATGGGCAGTGCTCACCCTTTTCAGATGTACACCAAGGGGTGGTCCTGCAAGGAGCAGGGAGTTGGACTTAATGATCCTTATGGGTCCCTTCCAACATGAGATATTTTATGATTCTATTCTACAATGTTAAGAGCTTAACTTTTGTGCCACTGGACTGTAAACCACAATATTAAGGCACATCTAGTCACCACAGGCAGGCTCTCAGCACAACTCCACACCCACAGATTCAAAGGACTTCCATCCCCACCAAGTCACTGTGGCCAGGTTTTCAGAGGAGCTCAACGCCTCGGAGACTTGTGCAGATGACTGCAGGGAGGAAAAGGAATTGCAGAAAAGCTGGCTCTGTGAGTGAAGGCTGTGCAGTTGGAAATCTGGTCCTGTGGGTAGTGAAACACATCTCAAAGTAAAAGTTACCCAGAATATCAACACCATTTTAATAAATATTAGAAGCAATGAAATGATCTTTTAATAATGCTTTGACAGTTAAGAAGCCTGACAGAAACAGAAACTGGAAATACTTTATCATCAACTCTTTGCAAAAGCATATTTTTCATTCCAGTAAAAGAAGCACATCAACTTTCCTTTTTCCTTTTTATTAAATATTTCTTAGACAATCTAGACTGTCTTTGGTTAGTCAAATATCACTACTTGTCTAAATAAAATTCAAAGAAAAACTTTCCTATGTTCAACATTCTTGATATCAATACTTGTTGGATAACAGAAAACACAGAGAACACTCGCTCCTATCTGTAAAAATAAGTTCTTGAACAGATTTCCTCTATTTTTTGTACCTACTTAAAAGAAATCAAAACAGTCAGACATCTAATCCTTATCATTCATTGTTTAAAGTCTTCTGAGCAGGAAAACTTCTTCAGCTTTCTTAGCAGATGAAAACACAGGATTTGGAACCACAGCATACACGCCTGTGCGCTTCTTCAGACTCTCCAGGTTAGTTTAACCCTGAAATGCTACTGCTTACATCTGGTGATTTCAGAAGACTGTTCCCCCTGTTTCAAATGCATATATGAGCCAATGATATAATAAATTCATAGAAGCAAAATGATACACAGTCATGAACAGAAATTGAAACAAAGCATTCTTCTAGAGGGTAAGGTTCGTAAGTGCAGTGTTTGCCAAGGGCTTTCCAAAATGTTCTGCTGCACATAATGGAGCTGCAGAGCCCCCCTGCACAGAGCTGCAGCAGCAGAGGTGCTTTAAAAACTGAACATCCAAGGGTCAGCTCACTGTGCTCTGCTCACACTCCTGACTGCAGTGTCTGGTCCAGAGCCTTCCTCCTCAAATTCTGATGGGATGTGGCAATGCAAAATGTATCAGTACTTACCATATGAACTGTGGGAATTCACCTGTGCCAGAATGGTATGGAAACTACTTATATTTCTGTGCCAGGCATGTCTGTGGAGGAGTCTCAAGAGCCTACAGCCTGCAGGCTCCAGGACAAAACTGATACGCAACTGCCCAGTGATGCGTTTGAAGTAATACTAAAAAAAATGACATTACAGTCATTTCTGTACAATATAGGCTAACACAGGATTCAGGAGTTGCTCAAATTTAGCAGAACAGTAAATCAAAATTTCAATTAAAAGTGGATTATGAGTACTTAGGTTTACAGTCTATCCCAAGCCAAAGACTTAAGCAAGCCTGCTTTCAAGACCTTGGCTCCTTTTGCGAAGCATCTACTTTCTGTTTTGCTTTGTTATTTAAACTTTTCATTTACAGAGCAGTAAGATTTTCATTTTTACAGCAGCTTTTTTATTTCTGAAGCAGGAACTCATCTTCATCAAGTAAATCCCTGCTCTGTGAAACACTTGAGCTAACTGAGGGAAGGTACAGTCCTGCCACATCTCCGCAGCATGGGAGAAGCCCTGTGGCGGCGAAATAACACTGCTGAAGATGGCAGCTTGTGCTGGCTGCATGTCACAGAGCTGTACTCCATGGAGACGCTATAGGACCATTCATGGGAGGTGGGATGAGTGAGGTCACGTGTCCCTGGATCCACTGGCTGTTTTCCCCTAGGGAATGAGGAGAAATAGGAGCTACAGGAAAGAACACCTACTGCCTTGTGGTGGGGGTGGGAGCTGCACAGCGAGCCCATGGCTCTCCCACTGCTCTGTGTGTGTCCACACCCACCCCAGGACCACAGCCAGGGGCTCACACAATATTTAAGCTTTACTCCATATTCAGTATTTTGCTTTGGCACAGTCCAGTTGAGCTGTAAAATATATGTCTGATGCTCATCATGAAGCTTTTAAAAGCTCCCTCCCACAGAAATACCTGCAAAACTACAGTAGGCACTGAAATGTAGCATTTGTAGTCCTAAAGCACAGAAGGAGAAGCAGCTTACAGGATACCATCTCATTTGTGTAAAACCACATCTTACACTTAATGATCACTCTGACATTTGCGTGTCAAAACCCTACACCTTCCCTGTTTGTGGGATTGGTTTAAACAACAGACAAAGTATTACCTGGGCCAAAATCATGCTTATCTCATCCACATTTTTTTACACTGACCACCCAGTAGTTCTTGACTCAGGTATTTTTTTCTTCATGAGCTAAACTTCGGTTTTCTACAATGTCTTTAAACAGTAAAAGAATGTTGTGACTGAAATCAAATAAAGCCTAAAATGACTTCTAGAAATACAGCAACATAAATGACTGATTCAGTCACTGTACATGGTTCCTAAATACATAGCTGAGGTGATTGTATCTATCTTTGAAAGGCATGATGGAAAAAAGTACCAGCCACATAAGGGCAAAACCTTACAGCTGTAACACAGGCATTACAACACAAGCATAATAAAAACATACTATACTATTAATTCTGATGATTGCAGAAGCACATTCACTTTTACCACTGTTATGGGAGAGGCTGCAATATGTTTTTCAATTACCTATATGCACACTTATACATATGTATTAAGAGAATGTGAGTGGAGAACCAAACAAGAATGGAAGGAATATTTACTAGGAATACCTGCTTTCCTTTACCCTACCCTGGTGTTACATTTTTTTTTCAGGTTTCCTTACACTGAAATGAAAAGATTTCACTTGAGTTTAAATTGATACAACAGACTAAACAAGATTCCTAAAGTTTTCAACAATTACCGTAATTAAAGATGCCTTTGCAGAATAAAGCCTAGGCTGGTTCCCTGTTGTCACTAGGTATATACTCCCATCTCTTCACATCAAACGTTTCAAACACAGAATGGTGATAGCATAAACCAACTCTGCAGGAGTGCACACTGTTCCCAGGGTTTAGAATACAATGGTAAAAAAGGGCCTATGTAAAGGCTGGAGGGAAGATGCTGCTTAATAAACAGCAGTTAACAAGAGGCCTGAATCTGAAATATTTATGAGGGTAACTTGGGTGACAAGACAATACCCAATTGCCTCTACAACTGATTTTTGTTGCTGAAAAGTGTTGTGAAAGAGAATAACAACTCTTTTTCTTTCCAATTTAAGAGATGAACAGTCTTTAAATATACACAGACATCCCCACTGAGGATGAAGTTTGCATAAGTAGGCTGATTCAGTGAAGCATAGCTACACGGAACATATGCAATAAGCACTCCGTTGCCATGTCAGGTTTCCTGTACTCCTAGTTTAAATTTAAGTCCCGATAAAAGTGCACGCATGCTAACTGGGTGAAATTCCAAATGTGTACTTTATGGGATTTCACCTACAAAAATTTAGCATGTCTCTTCATGTCATGTGACATGACTTGAATATTGATTTGTGGATATTTCCCATAGAAGGATTATTTTTGCTTGGAAAGTCTACAATAAAGCATAACCTAATAATTTTTTCTAATTCCTCTTCCTTCCAAAACAACGACAAAGCAACCACCCTTCTTTTCCTACTTTTCCCCCTAAGAGTGTTCTCAGTATAAGAGCCATTTCAAATAATAATAAAAAAACCCCTCTAAATTTACTAGCTATTAAAATTTTCATATAAGCCTGCTTGGAATTCAGCTATCATGAGTGACTTTATTGTCACTTCACAGGTACCAATATAAGCTCAAAAAAAAAATACTGGCACACGTTTCTGAGCATTTCTCATCCATAAAGCATTTTACATGGTGCACTCTGACCTCTACCCACATTGTCCATCTCAATTTTCACTCTGCGCAAGGCAGCAAGGTGTGAGATGACTGCAAGGAGAATCCACACACCACCTCCAGCTCAGAGCCCAGCATGCTTAAAATGTTGTGGTGTGAATTCAGAAATCTTATTCAAATGCAATTTACCCTCTGGGGTTTGAAAGTCAGACCAAGGGTTGACAGCAGCTTAGCAGAGAGCTCAGTGCCTTCACAAACATGTGAATTCGTGCTGTGGCTCTTCAGCTCCCAAAAACAAAAGTCCTTGTTTCAACAGGTCTCTGCCACCAATGCAAATGGAAATAATCTGCAGAGGCAGTCTCTTGTGTGGGCAGCAGAGACAAAGGCAGCTCTCCTGGATTTATTCTCACTCTCATAGCACCAGGTATAAATCCAGAATACTCAAATTACTAAAGAATTATCAAAACCATGTATCATCATTATCTCTCACTTTTACTAGCAGAGGTAAGTAATTTGTTTTGTTACCATTAGCAGGAAGATAGGTGAAAAGCTGGTACTGGCTTCTCTTTCTTTTCCCGTTGCAGACATAGAAGTTGACCTGAACAGGGCTGGTAATTCTCTGATTGCGGAAAGGTGGTATCTCAACCACCAATGAATTCTGCAAAAGCAACAAATCAGGAAGTCAAGGCATGACTAAGGCAGTTGAGCTGTACAATAGTATTGAAAAGCTAACCCCAAGAAGGAGGTGCCCAGGCATACAAGGAGAAACACTCTATGAAGGGAAACTGGTGGGCTTTGTGGGGCAAGGACGGCTTCCCACC
>NW_008238960.1:1562406-1565409 GCF_000691975.1 Corvus brachyrhynchos
TAGGGAAATTATTTTAGCATGGCTCAGATCTTTACAAAATCACTAGCCTTCACTTCTTCCCTTTGGACAGCAAATATGATACTGCATATAGACAAGGCTCTATCCATCCTGCCTCTGTCAAGAATCTGGGACCACAATCAAATTGTGGTCTCTAACCCAGCAGGAGAAAGCACAATGGCTTGGTTGGCAGGTCATCCCTGATATATCTGAACCTAACAAAATTTCCTCTGAAAGGCATTAGGGACAGCATTACTCAAATATTTCCATTTTCCACAGTGCAATATTTTTTCATATAACAACTCAGGAAATTTTAAGCATGCTAGCTTCTGTGGATGGGAGATTCACTGTTGCAAGAACATCCAGTGCAACATGAAAAAGGGCTGGAGAATGTGTAGATGATCCTCCACTGTCAGAAACCAAATGCTCCAGCACAGGGCTAAGGAATGACTTAGCTTCTAGGGCATCAGCTTACACATATGCACAGTGAATCTGCTATGACCATCAAAACCTCCCTTGGCACTTTTTGAAAGAGTAACAGGGAATGCTCTTCTTAGCATTTGGCCTGAATTCAGCCGAGATCTTTAAATTGTTTGCCTGCAGGTTTGCAAGGATTGCATATTCCTGCAGACGTGGAATGGTGGATGTACTTCCCACTTAGAGTCATGGCTGAGGGAGCCACACTTCTCCAACGTGGGGCTGATCTCCTGTGAGGGGGACTCATATTTCCTCTGCTGAAGATAGATGAAAGCCAAGGAAAATGATCAGAAATTGCTTTGGGAGCAGCGGAAAGAACTGACCCAGCAAGACAAAAGATGAGCAGATGGAACTGGCCCATCCTGGACAATGAAAAAATATTTTCCAAATAGTCTCTCCTACTTTTGGGAGAGCTTCCAGTGAAGGCTTTTTACCCCATGCTCACATTAAAGAAAGATTTCCAGGAGGGGAGGCCTAAGTACTTGTTCTGTTTCAGTGCCAAAGCCTTGGAAATCCCTCTTTAGTAACAGTGCTGGAGAAGGCAATATATGTTGTTCATCTTGATGTTAAAATATTTAAGACAGACTTACTGGCTTGCACATTTCTTTGTCGGTTTTGGCTTCCATTTCCCACACATGGTGACCATCTAAAAGACAAAAGAAAAAGATATCTAGTTCTGTCCTTTCTTCCTCTCCCAAGCCAAGAAAGGAACAACTTTTGCAAAAACAATCTCTTCGAAGGGGCACTGCATATATGAAAAGGAGTTCTCACAACGCACTGCCCAAAATGTTGCCCAACTAAGAGACCATCTGGGTAACCTGTGGCAGGAGTCCCTTCAGATTGTCTGAAGGGAAGAACCACAATCCAGAATGCATGATACCGTGATGGGGGAGATCCACTGTGAGTTTGCTCTGCCATTAGCCTGGACAAAATATGAAACTGTTTTACATCTCAGCTCGCTGAACTTTCAGAAACAATACTATGATGCCTTTTGACCACTATCTATGCTGCAAGTCATATTCAATATTAATATTAAACAATACAATACAAAAGGTAGTATTAAGGAAGCTACTCAGCCATGCAGGATTTGATTTTAATATACTCCTAGTCTGGCTTGTCATAATTCTGCTGCTTGGGTCAAAAGGCAAGGCCATAGGCTTTACAGACAGCTTTAGACTCCATTTTGAAGTTGGTTTAGTTCAGCTACAGTGGTCCCACTTCTGGAGCTGCTTTTAGTGGTATGTTGGGTCCTCCAAATTTACTGAATTTCTGTTTTCAAGCAAACATAGATTTAAGCCACATCTATAACTTTTTCTGGCAACATGTCTTTTGGAAGAAACTGGCTGTGTCTGGTCTTTTTTCCTGCACATTACTGATACAGAAATCACTGGACAAGTTATTTCCGTGCATCTTCAAACCTCAATAGGAAAGAAACAAGAAAAATAATACAGAATGTAAGGTTTCCATTCTGAAGGCCTAAAAAAACGCAAATGAAAGGCCATAAGCAGAGTGCTGGATAAGCTGGGCAGCAGAGACACATGCAGCTTCACAAGTCCCACCACTGTCAGATGCTACTGAAATAAGGGGAAACTGAGACTTCATGTCATCTCTTTTGTACATTTATTGCAGCATTGGGACATGCAAATATTGGCTATTTTGAACTTCATCGCATGGATGTGGGCCTGTCTTAGAAAAACAGCTCTCTTAAAGGTAAAAGAGTGAATGCACTTTTTCTTTTCTCTTTGCTTTCATGGCCAGGATGGAGGTGACGCATTTAGAACTGCCTGATTTATTACAAATGTCTGTAAATAGTATTTTTATGTACAGCTGTCCTACTGTGAAAGGAACGCTGCTGAAGAACTATCCCTGGTGATTGTTTTTAATGTCCAAAACCCCTTTCTTTTTAATGTATGGAAAGAAGCACAACATGAAGGCTACAGCACAAATACCACAGTGGATTTGGCAGGTCATTCCACAGGAAAACAATTAGCAGATCTACCCTCAGTGTCTTCCCACATTTTAACTTGTGACTCTGGAAAAGGAATCCCTTTAATTGGTACTGCCACGTTCAGCTGCAGGGAGAGAAGGAGCAGCCAGACTGTGCTTGAGTCTCCTTAATGATGCCTTTGGAGAGTGCCAGAATTGAAGTAGGCTTCTTGGGAGGACTGGCGATCACTTCACAATTTATCCAACAGATGCTTCCCCTGGGCTGTCAGTAGAAAAAACCTGACCAAAATTCGGCAAGCCAGGACACATCCCCTGTCTGGGAGCAGCCTCCTTCTCCAGCCCCTGTAGCCCTCCCTCCCTGCCCCTAATTAATTCAATCAGTTATAAAAGCAACACAACACTGACACAATCACACATTTTTTGAAGTGTAGGAACTGCTTTGGAAGGGGTTTGCTGGGTTGTTTTTTTTTAAACCTCCAGACGTCCAGACTAGTAGTTAACATGTGTTAAATTTGCCTTTGTAAACGGATTACCAGAAGTTCAGGTTTTTTGCTATGTGTAATTTGTGCTTTGCAAGATGAA
>NW_008238960.1:1565462-1565843 GCF_000691975.1 Corvus brachyrhynchos
TAATCTTTCAATTATGTCACGCAGCATTGCCTTTAAGCATTTTTGAAATTTTTGTGATGGCAAAAGGAGTTTCTTCAGAAATATTTTAGATGCTGTAATCTAACTATTAGGAAAATAAAAATCCAGAGCCATGGCTTGTCTTTGGAAGCTAGTAAGAACAATACGGGTTTTGCTCCAAGAAATTCCCTTGGGAATGTCCAGACCATCAGCAACTGAGGGGAAAGGGAAGACAGGGAAGAAGTAGGGAATAGACAACTCATTAACAGCTAGTGACATTTCATTTAACAAAAACACAGGGAGAAAAAGTTGTTATGAAGCAAGAGACCAAAAAAAAAAAAAAAAAAAAAAAAAAAAAAAAAAAAAAAAACAAATCTCACAATT
>NW_008238960.1:1565957-1622944 GCF_000691975.1 Corvus brachyrhynchos
TACATAAAAAATAAAAAAAAAAAAAAAAAAAAGGAATAATGGCTTTGGAATCGTTTGTGGGAGCCCTAAGCCTCAAGATAGTCTGCCTATGCTGGAGAAAATGGTTTTGCCCCAGTGCCCATCTGCCGGGGAGCCTGGCGAGCAGGCGGGATGCCGCCTCCTGTTAGCGTGTGCTGGAGGAGTGAGGGCTGCTCGCCCACAAAAGTTTCCATTGTACGCCTGCCACATCTGCAGCAACGCGCCTGGTCTGGGCCCGAGGCAACTCCCTCCTGGCCACCAGCCAACCCAAGTACACCAGAGCAATTTATACCTTTCCAAAATGCAAATAATTCAAATTACAGACATAACACAAAGCTGAAGCAGACACATTTCAGGCATTCCCGTTAAAGTTTGCTCTCTGGAATTACCGTACCCAAATGGGCAGTTGTTATACAGGGAGGGGGAGAGATGGAGTCAGGAGAGGAAGGAGAGGAGGAGGCACAAAGGAAAAGGGAGAAAACGGCTTTTCCAAAGGTCTTATTTCATTCCCTTTCATTTCACTATTTACTTTTACCAAGTAATAAGAAGTGTCTTCTCCAAACCAAATGCCTGGCTTTGTTTTGGCGTTTTTAAGATTTATAGTGCAATATTTTGAAGAGAAAGACAGTTCTTTATATAGCTAAAAAGTTGGGTCAAGGTATTATACTGGTTTCTTATGTTTTGTGAGGGTTTTTTTACCAAATGGAAATAAACCCAAAACATCCATGCACAGAAGGGTAGGGCAGAAGCCCTGCAGAGTCCCCGGTGGAGTGCTCAGCTC
Organism: Corvus brachyrhynchos; assembly: GCF_000691975.1. Classification (NCBI taxonomy): domain Eukaryota; kingdom Metazoa; phylum Chordata; class Aves; order Passeriformes; family Corvidae; genus Corvus; species Corvus brachyrhynchos. Next base: position 1,566,757 of record NW_008238960.1, read on the forward strand.
GCTCGCTGCCAGTAGCAACAGCCACTAACCCGAGAGAGCCAAAGCTTCACGGTGGAACCGTGCACGGGCTGGATGAATGACCCACAAATCCCACCTCCTCCAAAGAGGCAGCGCAGGAGCATGGCAGTGCTGGGGGAAGGAGAAGCTGCTCCCACCCGTTCTGCACAGGCTGGACACTGTGCTGACAGGTGGCCATCAGCACTACTGCCAGCTGAAGACACCAGGTTTGTCAGGAAGCCTGACATTTACAGACTGATCCCTGTTATTTATAGCCATCCCAGCTCTGTGTGTGCTTCACCACCATCCACTCCTGCCTTGTTTTCTTCATCGCTGTGACACTTGGAGCACCTGGGATTGCTAATGATGAAAATGCTGTGAACCTACGCATTATGGGGGGTGGATTTTTCAGCTCTGCTAAGCACAAACACCCTGTTTTAACATGGGGTAGCTGAATGGTGAATGGGCCTTTGTAGCCTGCTCTTATCGGCCACTCACTCCAGCGTTGAAGGAAACTGTGCACAAGTCCAGAAGTAAAAATACTCTAATTCATCAGGGAATTCCCTGCAGTATGAGTCACCAAGCGGCTTCCCCACCACACCCAGCTACAAGATTTCCACATAAAAAGGCACTGTAAAGGTCTGTGTTAACACAGAAGCAGGGCTAAAAAGTAGTTGTGTAAATCTAGCAGCATCAGTTATACACACATAGAGCCTTGCAGACCATGACATACAGATTGTCATCATGGGAGAGCAACACAAAGAGCTGTAAAGACTTTCCAAAGACATTTTTGTAGCATCTTCCCCTCATCACTGCCCATCCAGAGAGATCCCTTGGGGTTTCTAGGGCTGGATTTACCTTTGTATCCCAGGGAACTGCAAGCACAGTGTCAGGGGTTTTCAAGCTCAAAACAATCAAACCACCAGCATAACTTTCCAAACTGATGGATTGCAGAAAGGAGGAAGAATATACAAACACGAAAAAAAACTAAGCTTGGAAACTCAGGAGGGTATAACATCTGGAAACCACTTAAATCTTGTCGCTATAAAACGGGCATGTTGGGAGCGTTTAGATATATTTTAAGTGATTCCACTTTACTACAAGAGGTTAAAACAGTCTATATTCTTTAGTGGACCTGTGTTCACTTGAGATATGATAAGAATAAACATTACCTAGGATTTCACTGCCTATACACAGGGTACATTTTATATTCTTCCAGTCTGCGCTTCAACAGAGTTTGACTGCACTGGCTGCACTGTAAATCTGTATTTACATTCATATACTCCAAGTAAAATGGTGAAACAAGCCCTACCCTCCCAAAGGAACCCACTACTTAATTAATGAATTGTGAGATTACCCTGAACAATAATTCCTGTGTTACAGCCCAGATTACTTTAACATGTCCACAACAGGCAGGGCACAGATGCAATGCAGCGTCACTTTGAGGTGCTCTGCAAAGGCTGTCTACCCTCGTGTTTGGCCTTAACAATGCATATTTAAATCCCCAAGGAATGAAGAATTTGGAAACTTTCAACTTGCACTGCTACCCTTCTTCCCTGGTGAGTACCCTCATGACGCTGAGATGACTGATCTGTGAAGATGTTCAGAAGGAATGGACAGATTTCTGTGCAAAGAAGAGGATGAAGAACCTATGGCAAAGTCTCATCATTCACACTTAAGAGTTTCCCAGTTCTCTGCAGAGATGCCATCAGCTTCTAGGGGAAGTGCAAGCTGGACTGGCAATGAAAGAGGCGAGGAGGAAGCTCTGTTGCCTAGAGGACAGCAACCCCCATGCCAGTCCTGGGCATGACCCACTGGCACCATCTCACCAGCTGGTGCTCATGGGTTGGCATGGATATACTAATGCCAGATTTTGCAGGGGCAGAAGCCTTTTGGATCTGGGGATGCCACAAGCAGTCAGGGCACTTTTCTCAGCTGGTCTTACAGGTGTCCTGCTGTGAACAACATTTCCCCAGCTGGACACCAGCAAGTGAAGAGGATTCCACCAAGTGGGTGGAATTCTATGCCTTGCTGACACACTGGTGTACATCTTAAAGACATTTACAAGGGTCAGGCACTAAGGAGGAACCACACCAGCCAAGCAGTCTGACATGGGATGTACAGGGACTATGGGGCAAGAGAGCAACAAAACATTCAGAAATACAGTGTGTGCTAGCAGAGAGTAAGTATCTGAATTGTAAGTGGCCAGGACCTTTCTTTTGATCTCCTCAGTAGCACTTAGCTCTCCTGAGATCTCAGCCTCTTAGGGATCTGTGAGCAGTGAGATGCCTCCTCGTCCCAGAGCAACCTTCAGAGCAGCTCTACCTCCTGCTGCCGCTCCTGTTGGTGCCATGGCCTGCCTACTGCCCAGCATGTTGTCCCTGATTGCCTCTCCAGCCACCCTCATCTCCACTCTTTGCTCTTACACTACTTTTGCTATGAGACCACACAGCTGGTCTGGTTTTCACTTACTTTATTTTCCTCTTCCATGCCAGGAAGTCCCCCGGCTGTACTTCTGCCCTCCTCAGAGCCTACTGGCCTGCTACAGAGACTTCCCCACAGCTTTACTCCCCATCCCTGGCGTGCCTTCTGGCATGCCTCTGTCCATGCGCGGCAGGGCTCAGGCATAACTGACCTATTTTTATTTCCACATCAAAGGTGCTGTATTTGTTGGTGTGTCCTCATAAGCATTTTTGCAACATATGTATTTTGTCCACTCCTTCAGCTATACATTTTTGCAGTATTGAGCTGAGTACCATGTAGACTTAGGTGTGTCTGCCATCAATGTGATACTCTTGAGCTCCTTTTTCTCTCTTCTTTACCTTGAATTAACAATAAGAATGCCATGCAGCGACCAGGTGTAAAAATCCAGCACAAAAGAGATCTTACGGTACTTTGGAATCTGTGCCAGGCACGTACTTCCTCTCTGGCTGCTCAGCTGGGCAAGCCAAAAGCTGAGGGACTCACTTTGCCTGAACGGTCAGGATTTTTAGCTGCCTTTCACCACAGCATGTCTAACAGATGTAATTATTCTGAGTTCCAGTGTTTGCAAATGAACTGTAATTTTAGCCCAGGTAATTAAAAGGAGGCACAGTGCTGACAACTGACAGATCGGGGTTCATTTTGAGCCAAAACCATTGGAAAGACCTGCCAGATACTATTTTCAGCAGAATGGAAGCTGGTTGTGCAATTTGTGCTCTCTGGCACCTCCCCCTATTCAAATTATCGTTGGTCTGAGGGTTTTATTTATTAATTTAAAGTAATTCCAGGTCTAAGACACACAACTTCCAAGTAAAACTGCAGCTTGACATCCCTGAAAAATCTCTCTAGGGCAGGCAGGTCAAACAAAGCACACCCAGCACAGCCACCCACCAGCAGTCATGACAGCACTTCACTATGGTTTTGATTACATTCACATCATCTCCTTGTCTTCACAATTTTACTTTCCTCTGGGAAACTCTAGTAGGCTGAACCTGTGACTCTGCAGCTGAAACTGAGTAACATATTCCTGGTCCATCTTCTTCAGTCTAATCTGTCTTGTATTTTCTCAGACTATTGGAGTAACGAACCTCACAGCCAGTTTAAATCAAGTTCCAAATTTTTCTTCCATGAACAATTCTTTTCCTCTACTTCTGTGCTGGATGCCAACACCACCACCTGTATTATAGCTACTTCTAGTTATTTCTCATCTTAAGATGTAAATTTGATCCAAATGCTTTCAAATCTTCTTCTTTATTTTTTGAGACACAAACTCTTCAACTGCATGACCACAACTTCCCAACTCCCAGAAACATCTCATTATGGCAACTCTTTGTGACTTTTTGGCAGATACTTTTGAACAGCATTTTTATTTTTTTCCATCTCATTGTCCCCCTCATGTCCCTTTTCTTGTTTCTCTTGTCCAAAAAGGTCCAAGAATCTTAGAGGTCCCTCCTCCAATCTTTTGATTTTCTGCCTTGACATCACCATCCCAGCAACAAGGCACATATTGGAAACAATTTATCTCTCTATTCCTCTCTTAAATGTCATTGTATTTTCTTCCACATTGAAGGTGTAATCTTACTTCCTTAACAGACCTAAAAGGAAGATGCTCCTCTTCCCCCAGCTCTCCCCACTTTTCCTGTGATACCCATCTGAGACATGAACCAATTCTTAATGATGTCAGGAAAGCAACAGGAGACAAGTTGTCCTTTCCCAAAAGAGGTAGGCATTCCCTCCAAAAACTAAGTACTTCAAAGGTATCCCCTTTTATTGGTTTACATAGCAAGGTCTGGCTAGTGGTTGGGCTGCAGGGGTGGAGAAGATTCCAGAAGTTACCCCCATGTCTGACAGAACCAGTTCCTGATGGCTCCAAGATGGACCCTGAGTCAGCCAAACCTGAGCCCATCAGCAAAGCTATGGCTGCCAACATACTTAAGAAGGGGAAAAAAACTGCAGCAGCTGTGAGAGAGGAGTGAGAATAAGTGAGAAGAACACACCCCTGCAGACCCCCACAACAGTGAAGAAGGGGGAGGAGGTGCTCCAGCGGCCAGAGCAGAGATTCTCCGTCAGCCTGTCATGATGACCATGGTGAGGCAGCTGTGCCCCCGCAGCCCACGGAGACAACCACACCAGAGCAGAGATCCACATGCAGCCAGTCAGAGCCCACACTCCTGACAGGAGCTGCAGCCTCTGAAGGGGAGCCCAGGCAGAACCAGGTTTTCTAACAGGAATGATGGCTGCAGGGGACCCATGCTGAAGCAAGCTGTTCCTGAAAGATGGAATCTCATGGAGAAGACTCACGCTGAAGCAGTACATGAAGGACTGTCTGCCATGGGAGGACCCCACACTGGAGCAAGAGAACAGCATGGGAAGGAAGGAATGGTAAAGAGGATTTGTTATGGACTGACCAAAGCCTCCATTCCCTGACCCTCTGTGCCACTCAGGGGGAGGAAATAGAAGCTGAGAATGAAGGAGTGAAGTTGAGCTTGGGAAGGGAGGCAGGGGTAAAGGTGGTTTTCAGTTTTACCTTTGTTTTTCACTATCCTACTCTATTTTTAATTAGCAATAAATTCTTTTCCCCAAGTGGAGCCCATTTTGCCTGTGACAGTAACTGATATGCAATCTCCTTGTCTTTATCTTGACCCATGAGCTTTTTCATCTTATTTTCTCCCCCCTGTCCTGTTGAGGAGGGGGAGTGAGAGAGCCACTTGGTGGGCACCTGGCAGCCAGCCAAGGTCAACCCAACTGTACTTGTTTCCCCCACTGTCTTTAGGCACTGATCGCTTCATTAGACTCTCAGCTTTCTTGTAAGGGCTGCGAATTCCTCTGTGTTTGGACAGACAGTCCTACTGGAACAGTAACAGTAAAAACTATTTGAAATCTTGTGCTAGTTGTAAAAGTTCAGAGACAAAGCTTTGATTGCACAGATATAGCTGCTTGAAGACACTTAGTCTGGAAGACATGAAAGAATAAACTTGAAGCATTCAACTGCACTTTCTGTAATAATAAAAAATTTACAGGATTACTCACACAAGTGACTTTTGAGACCATATGGTTATTCCTTATTTCTTTGTTGTCCACAGTAAGTATCTGTGATTGATTGATCTCATTCTTCACGGTGAGAGCAACACTCTGGATGAGACTTGCTGCTGCTGACACCATCTCATGTGTATGGCTGCTGTCCCGCTCTGTCTTCACCATTCCCTAGACTAAACAGCCAGGAAAAACTGAAACGTGCTGACATTTCCTACAAGCTGCATCACTACTCCTCGGTGTGCGTGAAAGGGTTCCACCATCAAATGACTCCAGCATCTGATGACACAATTTGCCCAAGGATATCTATTTCTGGGCAGTGGCCAGAAACCCCTTCAGCTATCAATACATCTCTAGGATCTAGGTTCAAGTGACCTTTACATGAACTCCATGCTCCCAAGTTGTATGCCTTTGAAGTTTCCAGTTTATCTAGTTTCCCGAATTTTTAACCTCACTGTACGTGAGTCAGAGTGCAATTGCTCACTGCCAACTGGAACGTGTGTCCTGAACTTGGATAAACAGACAGATAAAGACAAAATTAAGTAGTATCTGTCTATCTGACTAGAGGGGGAAGGGGAGTTTTGCCACTTGCTTATTTATTATGTGAGCTACAGTATGATTACCAGCGTGAAACATGACCCCTTTTTGGCCAGTTGCCCCCCAAACTGCTACTGGCAATGGAAAGAGCAATGGAAAGATCTCTGAGAATGTAAGATCTTTTACCAAGTGGACCTCTGCCAAGACTCAGGTCACCCATCTCACCATAACATCACATCACGTCAAAACAGACTCCAAACCCTAAGCTCCACAGTGTATCTGAGTCAAACCAAAAAGCCCACATGCTTCCTCAATGCATCAGTTCCATTCACATGTCACTCAAATGCTTCATCAACATATCACTTTCCAGAACTTTTTGTAAGTTCTCCTGAAGCTAAAAGACTGTGTTTGAGTTACCTGCCATATGACAAGATAAATTCTGCTCACACAACATGTGGGAAACAGAACTGAATTTATAAGACTGACAATTGTACCTTAAGGCAGCAACCGATTAATTCTGATCTTTGCCAGAGACAGGAAAACTTGAGAGGAACAAAAAAGCTGTGAAATGCTGGAGTGGACACTTAAATTCATCCAGTTTCCTTCTTTTTCGTATCGCATTTACCTTGTGCAAAAATTCAGCTGACTGAGCTTGACCACACGTCTAAGAGGAGGCAAACTGTTAAGTTTTCCCATCTGAAATACTTACAGAAAGCTATGATTTCCTTTGGCATATATACAAAAAAAAATTAAATTGGTGATTTCACCCAGTTATCTTTCATCTGCTCTAGTTATAACTATTACACATCAACACCTTCATGTTCTAAGAGCAAAACCTGTGAGAGGATGAACAGTTTTGACAGAAAAATCCATTTAACAAAATAAAAACAAGAGCAGAATGAAGAATTTGAAGCAGTAACTAAATCTGAAAAGCTTCCTAATTGTTTGAAAATATTCTAAAAGAAAAATCCCAGGAGGAAATATTGCTTACACACTGTTTATTTCTCTTTCAGGAACTTTGAGTATCAAAGGCTTTGGGCACAATAGCTGAGGATATTATGCAATTAGGTTACTGAAGTGTGTAGGTGCCAGGATTACTGTTGAAGTCTGAGTAATTAACAACTCGTTCAAAACCATTGAAGTCTGTAAGTCTGGAGTTACTCAGAGATACAGCATTACAAATTGTGAATTCTACAGATGTCCATCAAAGAGAGTGATGCATCTTCAGGGAGGGGCATTTATTACAGGGAAGCTTAGACACAGCCTTTGACCAGGACAAAATGAACCTCAACATTAACAGCCCAGAGTCAAAGTACCAAAGTCATGTTATTTGAGAAACCAATCCCATAGTGAAGTTGGGTGTTACATTTCTGCCTTTTCGCTCTTTAAAATCCTTGCCTTAAGCTCTCGTAACTACGCACAAAAGCAAAGAACTGGGTTTGGAGCTCTGACTTAAGTAGTGGCAACGCAACCCAATGATAATTAATAACAGTACACCAAATGACCATTTCTGCCAATAGATCACAAATTGATTAGAAAGATTTCATCAGTTTAACCTGATCTCTTAGGTATGTCCAGACTTGGCCAAATCCGTGAAGTCTGGAAATATTTGAGCTAGTTCCAGTGTTAAAAGCTACAGGAGCAAGGAGCAATTTTTGAGCAAGGAGAGATTTTCAGGGTAGATTAACTCTTTCAGATTTCTGTACAAGACTTTTTCTAATACCCAAAATACTCTTTCTATCCCAAAACATCCTACAGCATGCCAGGAACTATAAGCCATAACTTACCTGTACCACAGCATACCCATAATTTTCCTATGCTTTGTTCCTTGGGATCCTGGGTTTGTGTTTCATCACCGAGCTTTCACTCATCATTTACAGGATACATTTTGTGAACCAAGGGAAGAAAACCAGGATTTTTTCACAGCAGTGATCAGTTTTATAGATCACTAATCATAATCTGACATACTAAGAGCCAGCAGTCTGGTCATTTTGGCTAGTTAGGCTTTTGTGCTGCTTGTATTCAGTAACTCACATTACCTTTAAAAAACTAGCTTTGAAAACAGAGTGTTTGTAGAAAACGTTACCAAAAAAAGCTAGCTGATAGATATGCAATCCCTAAAACACACTTTCCAAGCATCTCTGCATTTTCTGAACTTTCCTCAAGACTTTTGCTCCCCATACATTTATAATCTACGAATGACATAAAAAGTTTTAAAATTTTGAGTAACTAAATCAGTCTTTTGTTATAATTCCAGATCATAATCCATGCAGATGCAGGTGCTAACAGGAAGCATTTTCTCACTCCTAGCCAAACACTTCCTGCCATAGCTAACAAACACCAACTTCACTTCACCTACTTCTGTAACTAAAATGCACACCTCGCTGCCACAGCAAACCCCAGCCAACGGACATCAAGGGCCCTTGCCAGTAAGGAGTTGCAGACTTTTCAATATTTTACGAAGTACTAATTCTTCCAGAGGAAAACAGACAGGTGTTGGCTGTCCTCAACATGGCACCCAACAAGCATGACACACACAAGACACTTTTGAACCTCAGGAAGAGAAATGCATGACTACAAAGAGAGATAGAAAGTGAAAGGAGATAAGAAAAAAAGTTATTAGTGTAATTTTTAAGAAACAAAATCATTGTGGGACTCCCTAGTCTAAGGAAATTCTGAATTCAAAAGAGTGAACCTCTCAAAGTACATTTAACATTCACATTTTCACTACTGCTAGGTTTCTTTGATGGTCATTTTACACCATTGATCATCACTAGAAAATATGGTGTGAGGTACAAGCAACAGAATATTGCCAAAATAAGGCCTCACATCAACACGTAAGAATTTTTTTACAGTACTGTAGACTCTTGAGCAAATTTGATCCACTTCTGAACACTCATTATTTATCCAAAGGGGTGCCTTCTGCCTGACCTCACCATGAGGCGTTCTCCTTCCAGAGAAGGTCCTCACAGCGGTTCTCCCGTGGTCCTTTCAGTGTGCTGTGCCTTCACCCCCTGGATACCTCATTCTCCCTGTGTGAGACACAGAGTCACACGGCTGCAAAGTTTGTTTTGCTCTGTTTCATATGCTTCTTGGCTGAACAGCAGCTAGTAAGGGGTTAAGCTGAAAGCAGGAAGCCACTGCTGCCCCAGCAGAAAGATTGATTTGATCATTCTTCAGGGATTCCCTCTTGTATGAGTCACTGCTCAGACTGACTCCCCCACCAAAGGAGGCCAGGATAATGCCATTCCTCCAGAGACTACAACAGCTGAGGGCTAGCCCTGAAGACTGAAAGCCTGGGACTCATGCTTGGAAAAACATTCAACAGACCACAATGCACTCAGCAGATTTAGAGAAAGCTGGGGGAAAAAAAGGGCAAACAAAAAGTGTTCTCAAACTCCTTGCATTATCCAATTAAGTATGCAGACTAGGAGGAATTAGACAAGCTCCAGGAGACTGCCTCCCAGCTTGGGGACTCTGCCTGAGTAAGGACTGAAGACATGAGTTGACACAGTACAATATTTAAATTTTATACAAAAGATATATTCTCTTTACGAGCACAATGATCTATTACTTTGATCTATTACTCTGTAATAGCTGTGTTTGGCTGCTACCTACTAGGAACGTGATTAGCATTCCAAATTCAAAAACAAAAGTGGTAACAGCAGCAAAACTAATGAATGTCTCCAGCTAATCACAGAAGTTCATAACCAGTTCTCTAAGAGAAAGAGAAACTATGCTGGTGTTCCTTCTCTTGACCTACTTTCACTGACGTTCAAGAGCTGAAAGGGAAAGAAACACCCTGTGCTGATTTACAAAAGTGAAGGCTGCTAATGCTTGTTCATTTGACATTAAATACAGTGACTGTTCAAAAATCCAGCCAGAGCAGTCTGCCACTAAGGCAATGATACAGCGCTCTTGTTTGCTTCTGATGCATTGAGCTGTGTGAGGCGGCACAGCGCACAAACCATGGAAGCTTTAAAAATTGCTCAGCCAAGATCAGCCAGCAGCTTCGCTTTTTGTGTGTCATTTCTACTGACACAATTATTGCAGCTCCTGGAGGTGCTACACTCTGACTCTGAGGGCTCAGCCCCTGCAGGTTATACTGCCCTGCAACAAACCTACGGTGAGACTACTAAAAACAGGCAGGACCTTAAATTCTGTAATTGAAAGCTATACAGTGAATATCCTGCTTTTCGTGTACCTAATGTAGTATAGGAATATAGGAGCAGGGAGACAGTGTTCAGATCCACGCTGTGGTACCTGCTGTGGGCAAACAGCATCACCATCACAATTCCACATCCTTTGGAATGCAATACTTAAAATTTTCCAACTCAAAAAAGGAAGAGGAAAGGAAGTAAGTATTAAGGAAGGCATCCTTTAATGTGGTTTCTTTTTTGTAATGAGACAGATCGAAGACTCCTGACATGTCACACTAACCCAGTTCTGTGCAGCAAAGGAAGTTTAAATATAAATAAAGTAGACGTTAACTTTCTCCCCCCCCCCAGGGCGAACACAAAAAGCAGAATTCAGGTTTTTTAAATTGCAATACCACCTTTTTTCCTTTCTTTTTTAACTGTCTTAAGAAACAAAAAGCATGTTTCTGCTGATGTCACAGCCATGTCCCCACTGTGTGTGCTGCAGTGGTTGGGGTTCACAGGAATGTGCCAACTGGCTCTCCCCAAGAAGCCAGGGCACTGCCTCTGCCCACGTGCTTCTGGCAACTTAAACCTTATCAATCCAGGACTCTGTTGGGGAATTTCAGGGGAGTCTTCTGCTATTGTCCTGAGCTTGCTGAGCCCAAAGACTTGGGTGTCTTTGCCTCCAGAGCCTCCCCTGCTCTCCCTGCCACCCTGCCCCACAGCCTGAGTTCCTGTGGTGCCGGTAGGGGCTGTGGGCAGGAGAACAGCGTGGGAACTCTGTGGACATATGCGGTTAAACAGGCACAGCGTCAAAGCCGGTGCAGGCGGCCTGAGGAGTGCCCAAGACTGTTTTAAGTTCGGGGTGGGGGTGGGGGGTTCAGTCGGCAGCTGAGGAATTCATAGCTTGTGCCAGCGCCAGGGAAACCCTTTCCAAAACAAGACTCAAAACTATCCTTAACAGTCTCGTTTCAGAGTCTGACTTTGACTCCCAGCTCCACTCCCACTGCCTATTCCCGCAGAGGGCATTCACACACATCACTGTCACCCTGTGATCCACCGCTCCTCCAGGCATATCCTGCCCCAGCTCCAGCTCCCACTCCATGCCATTTTCCCTGCTTCAGCCTGGCCTGTGACTGTTCTCCAGCAGAACCAGTTGCATCACCACAGCACCACAGGAGCAGTGCTGGGTTAGGGGGAAGTTGTGTTCAGTCCTTCCCTCAGTTCTCAAGGTAAACCTGTCCTTCAAATGATTGTGTGTGCTCCAAGTCCTGCTCAGCCAGTGCCTTGTAAAAGCCACAGGAAACACAGGTGCACGCACACCACAAATGACAGAAATGTTTAAAAAGATGCACTGTATTGCAGGCTTTAGGGGGACATGGCACCGGAGATTTCGAACCCCTCTCACAAGTCCTGCCTGCTACACTCATGACTAGCAAGTAAATAAACAATAAACAAATGCCAAAGGTTGACTTTTAATGTCTCTATTGTCTACCTGTAACTACGGTTGCCACAGTGTGAAACCTCAGCATTAGGCACGGCTCAGATCCTTTCCACAGCTTTGCCCAGTGACATGGAAAACATATTACTTGCAGAAGAAAATGTCATTACCATATTTGTGCTTTCATCATTTGACACAGATGGGGTGGGGGGGAAGGCAGACTGGAGTCTAGATTGAAAAGACATACCTGGCGCTTTCTCCACAAAGATGACTTTGGAGTCTTGCAGAAAGTTATGACCAGTCAGTACCATTTTCTTCCCTCCAGTAACAGGAAAGCTGTCGGTACTTTGCTTCTCCACCAGAGGCAGTTCTTGGGCAGATCTCTGAGCTGGAGAGTTACAAAAAAAATTAAAAAAAAAAAAAAAAAAGGCAACCACAAACACACAAAAAAGTAAGAACTACATTAGTAAGTAACTTAATGCTTACCCTCGTAAGATAAGCTGAGTTTGATACAGAAACAAAGAAAGGTCACAAGGTTTACAGGAAACATGGTTCATTTTCAAGTACTTTGATTGTAAACAATAGTGTTAAACAGCAGTACAGATTCAAAATACTCACAAAGGCCAAGTGTTTTAAAACTCAGCTTGATATGTACTATATCAGAAAGTGTATTTTTATGGAAACTCATTTATCTTAAATCATTTTCTCTCACTCTAGCATATATGCTGTGTGTTCACAAGGCACACATGACAAGGTGATCATGCATGTCCAAAATTTGTTTCAGTCAGTATACACCCTACTGTCAATTCTGCCAACTGTCTCACAGCAGCAGCAGCAGCAGCAGCATCAGCAGCAGCCAGTGCTGGCCAAAGCACTCATGAACCCATGTAAACTGAACCTGGTATTCTTGTGGCACAAATTTTATCCCCCTTCAACTGGGACATGAAGAGAGTGCTGCTTCAAGGGACGATGTGGCATTTTATCCAGATTATATGGTTCCTTCTGGTGTCACATGCACTAAGAAATATATGAAGTTTTTGGCACCAGCTTATTCCACATTCTGCACTGGAAATAACACTAGCACTTATTTTTTCTCCTGTTTTCTGCTTCTTTCAGTGGGCATGTGCCATGCTTTTGCTCATTACACACTCAAATCCAATCAGCTTCACATTTAGTGGCTCCCTGACCTTGGCACCTTTGCACAGACCAGTTCAGGATAGATTCAAATTGTGCCTTATCCTGCTATGTAGCAACTGAAAGCTCTCATAAACTTCAACTGCAGGATGAAACCATGACTCCTCGTGGCTTTGCCCTCTAGCATGAATGGAGCTAGGGATGGTCAAGTTTTCCTCCCCATTCCCTCTGCCAGAGCTCACCCCCCATATACCTGCCAGATGTTAAATTTCCTCCCTTCTCTGGCATCATCAGAAAGATCCACTTTGTGGATGGAATTCAACAAAACCTTAAAAAATTGTTTCTGTCCATCCAGCAAATCAAATTAGCATTGGGAGTTAGACTGAAATTCAGCTTCCACCACTTATGCTGGAGTGCTAAAGCTACACAAAGCAGATAGGTTTTGTTTTGTATGGGGGAGGCTGATGAGGCTTACAGAGCAAACATGATATAGGTATCTTTGAAGAGTGCCCCAGTGTATCTGATAAAATACAGTCTGTTCATTTAAAGAGCCCCCAGTGCAGAAACCTGGTTTCTGGAGGTTTTCTGAAGCTGCAGGCAGCTTGTGCCAGCGTGTCAGCTCTAGTATATTGCTTGCTCCTTATCAAAGGGGCTGGGGTTCTGTTTGCTGGTTTTTGCTTTATGATGGGGAGACAGAGTGAATAGGACACAAGAGGTGTTTTCCAAAACTTCTACAGCAGTTACCTTTATGATAAGGAGTCACTAAAACAAAAGGCTCTGTCACTCCCAGGTCTGCTATTAGTTTAACTGCTCTTTACTTGTAAGTATGTATTTTTCTACAGCACTCAATGCACAAAGCTACACATTTTTTCCTAAGACAGAGGTACTCTGTTCGCAATATAAACCACGTACTTTTCGAAAGCAGATTAAAGTTCACTAACTAGACAGGTACAGCAAAACCAATGTAGAGCATGTTGGTGTGGACAAAGACTGCATATGTGGTGGAAGTGTTAAAAACTGTTCAAAAGCTGTGTGGACATGGCAGTGCTGAGTTAACCATGGACTCAGTGATCTTAGATGTCTTTTTCAACCTTACTGATCAAAAGATTTTCTGATAATACCCAGCAAGAGGAGGATGTTTGTTGCTACTTACAGCACTCAATGGGGTTGGAAGCTACTTGCAAGGAGAGGGTCCTGCCATTGGCTTGTGGGATATGAACCCTGAAGACCAGACGCACACGTGTGTTCTTCCGACCGATGTCTGTCTCTCCCTTGCGCAGCTCAATGTCAGAGTTTCGGAGCTTTAATATCCCAGCACAGTCGATGCTATCCAAAAGGAAACACAGGGCAATTCAATTCACTTCAAGAAGACTTCAGGAAGACAAAAGTGTGCAGTATCTTCCCTCTCTCCTGCATGCTCTTCTTAAAAACCTGCATCAGGCACAACCCAATGACCAGGCTGAACGCAGCAGACTTTGTTTACTCTAGTACTTGCACTCACAAGCAGCTGAGTTGGGGCTATCTGTAGCAGCAGGTAGTGGCTGCTGTTAAGCACACAAATTTAAGATGTTATCGCAGTTCCCAGAGGAAGAAAATCTAAAAGATCCGTCCTCCCCAACACATTCTGTAAGGATTGTACTTAAAGATTAACCAAAGCCCAAAGAAACAGTGAGACTAGAGAAGTCAGTGGGATGTGACACCAGTGCAGAAACTGTTACTAACCTAGAATGCCAGGCTACTAACAATTTTACTTGTTACAGCTAATTTGGAGAAAAATCTGACATGATTTTCAATCTAGGGCAAAGTCCTGAAAATGCTTATTAATGAGCACAGCTCTCCCCGAGGTCAGTTCTACTGTCAATTTGTTTGTATTTCAATGAGTTGGAAATACTCCCAAGCTGAGGGCTGAGCTGAAGCTCTGCATGAAAAAAACTAAACTCAGAGTCCTCCCTCCACATTAGGGAAAAATGTGCTTTTCATCAGATACAACTACTACCATTTCTGACCTCACTCTCATTTTTTTTAACTTTGGTTTTCTCCTGGATGATTTACAAGTCAGGATTTTTGTCAAAGAATATTTCAACAAAGAAATTCCCAGAACAAAAGACATATAAACATACGCACTCGAAAACCCACTGCAAAAATACCTCTGCCTTGGCCATGACTACAAAGCCTACATGGCAATTTCTTCTGGGTACTGGTGTCTGGCATTTTATTACACTGAATATGCATAGTTGATTTTATTTTGTATTCAAAGAGTTTAATTCCCCCTCCAGACCTTTGAAGCTCTGTTCTGAAGCAAACTGCAAACAAGCACTATGGCAGCATGGTTTTGATCTGCATTTATTCTAAAGTATGGACTTCAGAATTAAAAAATGCCCTTGCTGATATGATCAAAGAAACTAATGAAAGTAATAAAGCTTCTCAACAATGCATATTAGCAGGTGAAGCTGTAAGAATTACAGAGTATTTGTACCCATGTCAAAATTCTATGCAAAGATCCATAAGATATGGAAGAAACAGTGCATTTCTCAATATTGTCTCTCCTACAGCAACAGTTGTAAATTAAACAGAGTAATTAATGACATACAATTCACACCCAAAGTTCAGAGGAGAAAAAGTACTTAAATTCAAGCTTGTAAAGTCATGGACATTAAATCTGAAGTCAATAGGAACAGCTAAATGCGCAAAAGTTTAAATGTGCAGATGAGCTCTGGTGTTTCACTGAATCAAGGCCTGAACACACAAAGTGTGAGGAAAGTCCTTGGCTCCAAATTTCAATTCATTGTTAGTGCTACATGAAGTTTTAGACTACTGACATGTAAGGTTTATATATGCCAAAGCATTATTTGTGATTCTTGAGTGAGCTGTGCTACAGTCTCACACTCACACCACAAAAATATTCAGCTTGGCTCCCAAACTGTGTAACTTACCTTTATTTTAGGGAGATAGATGAATGAAGTGGTAATGATGTCCCTAGATGACCAAAAATTTGATTCAAACTGGATAAATAAAGGGCCAGATAAATATGTGTGGGTACAAATTGGTGAAATTTCCTTAATCCTAATGTAGCCCCATCAACTTACGATGGCAGCAAACAGGGCCAATATTTTTGCAGGCTTGTCATGACTTTTAACACAATGCACTGAGAGAGGTTCTCAGGTCTTGAGTGATCACTCTAAGCCCAGCTGGCAATGCAGCTAAGCATATTCTGACTCTTTTATTTACATGAGGCACTCCAGGGCGTGTTGTGCATGACACTGCTAACCAGGTTCTAATAACCACTATGTGCAGAAGGACTTCAGGTGTCTGATACCATTTTCCACTTCGTTAAGGCATGGAAAACTGTATGAATAAAAAGGGAGTGAAATCGTAATTTTCCCATGGTATGTGGTTTGGTGGAGGTCAGGATTTCTTGCTTGCTTTCTATCTTCCTATATATACACACAAAGGTGCATGCATCTGTATATAAATATGAATACATTTATATTTACACACACACACACCAAGAACTGGACTTGCATGCACGCACACAAATTCCTCCCAAGGCAGACACCTCACATAAGGGTTAGGATGATTTGAATGAGGAGAGAGACAACTCAGATAAGGGCTAGGTTGATTTGAGGGAGGGGGACAGAGAGGACAGGATTAAATAATGTGGAAGGTCTCATGTACGTCACTTACACAGAAAGCTATTTTAGCCATTATATGCCATCCTGTAATGATGTTTACAGATGTTTAATGGGCCTACAGGGCACTTAATTATCACTCAGATAACTCAGAGATCCTAAGACATCCATGCTTGCTTTTCTGCATAGCACTAAACAGCCCAGTTTAACAACTCAATCTGTAAACTGCATCACCTTTGAATAAAGGTTCTCAGAGGTAACTCTTCTTGTTTAGAAGCAGATCTTCTAGAACTAAGTGCCATGAAAAATGCTGAGTTTTATTATGTGAGAAATGAGGGGTTTTATTTGTCACAGAAAAACCACGAGGGTACTTGGAAATGCTCTCTAAGAGTTTCCTTTGACATCAAAAGATAAATTTTAATCAGCTCTGTTCCTTGTGCTAGTGCGTATAGGAGCAACAGGTGTCATATTTAGAAACTAAATGCAGGAGCTGAGGTAGGAGATATTTACAGCTCAGTAACCGAGATACTTATTTTAAATGGCAAATAAGCACATTGGCTGAAACTCTAGAATGAAAGCAAATCAGTTGTCACAAATATTTGTGAAGTTCATTTTGCTGTTAAGCTGATTAGGGGCAATTTGTCTCAGCAAAGTTGTAAAAACCTACTATTACAGAGAGAAATTTAGGGGGAAAAAAAAGATAGGGTAAGAAAAATTGTATACAAAAAAAAAAAACAACCAAACACCAGAGAAATTAAGTGAGGTGACCAAGAGGAAATTGCTAGGAGTCAGATCTGGTGCTTGGTCTTACATTGCTCTCATGTTGTTCTCTGGAAGAAGTGGAATTTCCAGGACTTTGGTGTTGGAAAGTATTGTTTCATGGCTGGTGGTGGACACGGTCTTGCCGGTGATCCGGTGAACCTGGTAGAAGGCATGGGGTCGCAGCAGGCGGTCGTCTGCAGTCCCAATGAACAGCTGCAGTGTGAGCGGCTCGCTTTCTAAGTAACCATGGAGCTGGCAAGAGAACAGAAAACGCCCACTGAGCACCAAGCACATAAACTGCTAGGAATCAATTAAATTTTTATAAGCGGGAGAGCCTAATTCAAGGAGAGAACTTGTGACAGGTGCTATGTGTTAAGTTCCCCCCCTCCATTTTTCCTGTAATGTAATATTGGTACAATAAAAAGGTGCGCTCACAAAATGTCTCATTATCCTAAAGGACCTGAGGCACTTTACATGGGCTGAGCTTTTGAGCACTCTCGCTACATCCACAGAAAACTTTGCATAAATTCTGCTGCAGTGTTCAGCAAAAAACCACAATGAACTCTATGTTCTTTCAAAGTACTGAGGGAGGCAAACTGACGGAGTCTGCAAGTGGAAAGGACACAACTCATCCATCCCCATGCTTCCTGGGACACCCCTCATACAGCAGCACTCTGCTGCTTGTGACCCGTCCCCTCATTAGCTGATTTTTATGCTAGTAAATACCTCCTGGGACAGTATGGAGACAGATCACATACACATGATTAGTAGCTAACCATGTGTGTCACATTCTTGTTATAATCGCACAAAAATCTCATTGAAGCTCTTGGGCCTGCCTTGAACCTCATCCATGTTACAGTGACTGCTCTGATGACAACAATAGTTATTTCTGCCACAGGCTGTGGAGGAACCAGAGCCTGACCTCATCTGCACCATAACCTGTAGAAGCTACTCAGGGTTCCCACTGCTGTGGAGTCCCCAGACAAAGTCCCACTTGTGGCTGCCACCTGACATTAGGAAATGAGTCTCACAAAAACAGTTATCTTGCAGGGGTTAGTGGTGAAGCCTTGTCTCAAGGGAAGGGAGGATGGAGCAACTACAGGAGAGAGGAACGTTGGGAAGGTGCACTGTCCCAGGAGATGACTCACCCTAGAGCAAACCTGCTCACTTTGTTGTAGGTTTAGGCTCCTCTGTGAATGGTTCAGGTCGTTTTGGGCATGAGTTATTCACCATCACTGAGTATGACAGATCAAAATTTATCATAATTTGGTGAGGAGCAACACTAGTTTTATGGTACATGCAAGTTCAAAGTTAAATAAAGCTGAAAGCAAGTGGTGAAACTCATGTATCAAATGCTGCTTTTATTTGTTTTTTTTCTGTTTTCACTCTCCTGAAATCTTACAAAGCAATTTCATGTTACCTCTTTAGGGTATTTTACCATCTGATAGCAGGCATGCTATTAAAAACAAAGATCTTGAATCATTTTTACTCCTTAAGCCCTGCTAAATTCTGGTGGGTGCTAACAGGCCCAAAGCCCTCCCTCTACTATCAAACATGCTGAATGGCAACAGCAATTCATAGTGGCAAAGTTTCAGGTACCACAGTGACCAGTGCATGAGCAAGGAAGGACGATGAGCCTAGATACATCTGCCATCACTAATCAGGCATACCGTAAATTTTTCACCCCACACTTTGGTCAGAAAAGCCAAGAGGAGAACAGAAGCATTTTAGTTTGCTTGATTTGGTGCGGCAATTTTTATATCCTTACCTAAGGCATGTGGATGCTGGAAGGTTACAGGGATAGAAGGAGGACAAGGCTCATTTCTAGTACTACACTATTTTATCAGCTCTGCATTCCTGAGACACCATACAAAGGCAGCTCAGAGCCAGGGGGTTGTGACATGATATGATTGATATGATATGATATGGGGGTTCCATACCAGCATTGTCAAACTTAAAACACATTAGTGGCAGTTTGAAAATCTGCACTATCAGCAAAACAACGGAGAGAGAAAAGCAGAGCCATGCCTGTATACTACCTTTAGCAGGGTGCCATGGGCTATGAACCTCCCTCCAGCTCCATATGGAACACCCACTCCTATGGCCCCTAACACACACATCAGCACTGCGCTGCAAAAAGAGGGATTTCTGGCTTTCTCCCCCAGAGACAGACATGCAGCTTGAGCTGCAGGTCAGTGATTGCAGGTGTGCTCCTGCTACAGCCAGTGGCCACAGGGAAGCCACTGTCCTCCTCATCACCACTCTGTCCCCCCACATGACAGCCCTGGCTGGTCATTAATTCCAATGGTGTGTGTGAGCAGGGCTGGCAGAGTGACCTGGATTTGTCCCAGGCTGATCTTTCCCACCTCACTATTTCCAGAGCCTCAGCAGCAAAGCTTAGGTAACGGAGGAGACACAAGGTATCCCGGGGTATTTTTGGTCAAGACCAGCATGCGGGTTTTGCAGGGGGAAAAGTAAGACAGTGTGACATGCCAGGCAAATAAATTTCTATGCATTGCCTCCAGTCGTCATGGAGGATGCTTTTTATGGAGAGTGTAAAATTAAAACAAACACATATTGAATTACAAGGCCGCTTAAAATGTAAAAATAGACTAGCGAGTAACTCAAACCTCAATTCAGCAAAAGCAAAATCGCACACCAAGGTACCCATATTTTTACTGAATACGGGCAAAGAGGACCAAAAATGTTGGTCTTGCATTGGGTTCTGCTATTTCAGGCTTTATTTTAAAATCTGAACTTGGCTGCTGCCATACTTTGTAACCTACTGCTGTGTCTCAGCTTGTGCTTTTCCCACAGGTTTCCTACCAGGAGGCAATCAAACACCCATAGCCCTCAGCTTTGCACACCTGCCTTCCCCTGAAAAGTGTTCACATGCTGGAAAATAAATAATAAGATCTCAGATGCATGTTTTGCATTGTTTTTTAAGGTTTGTAATCTTCAAGATAAATTTATGTTTGCTTTTTTTAAAGGCCCTGTCCTAGAGCCATGCCATACTTTGCTTTGGATCCATTACCCAAGTTACTTACTCCCTTAGTGCCAGAAACACCCAGAAAGACTCATGTAATCACTATATGCTTGATTTTGCTGCTCTCAAAATAAGAAAACCTCACACTCACATCACTCTAAGTTTGATGTCATATTATGTCTTACAAGGCATCTGATCTTCAATTTGTATTTCCCTTTGAGCTTTACCCATTGCATCACATTATTTACTTTTATGTCACATAATCATGTATGCCAACAGAAGCAATAAGAGAAAGTGATGCAAGGATTAACATTTAAAGGGGCACATACTGTGAATGACTTAATTTAGGTTATGCACCCAGTGCATGATTTCTTTGACAGACAGTGTTGAGCCTTGGGAGTTTTCAGCATGCTGCAGATGTCTGGAGAATGGGCAAGATCCTGCTTACTGTCAGCTGGGTAAGAATATTCCATAGTTCTCTCAAAACACGGGAGAATGGTATTACTGTCATATGTTCAACAGTGAGGAGCAGTGTCAGTAAAGGCAGAGTTGTGGTACTTTAGGCTGTTAGATTTGCCAGCAGTCAAAGGGAATATTGAACAAGATCAATGTACAATGGGATGGGAAAAAAGGGTGACTGAGCATTTTTCTTGGTGAGGAAAGATCTCGCATGTTCATATCCATGCATATTTTCCATGTATGCTCTGGGGTACTGTACTAGGTGGAAAAGCGATTCAGTTTCCTGGCCTGCAACATGGGATGCATGCGTCAGACACCCTATTTTTATCTTTTTCTCTGTGTAACAGAGTCCAAAGCTCTTAATAACTCAGTGGCTGAGTATGGGTGACAAAGGTGCTACAGCATACATAGTAAAGGATATGTCTTTCCTACCAAGCATGCTTTGCTTGGCAATACATAGATCCAAGTGGAAAGAGGTGTACTTTCCCCTGCTGTGGGAACTGTAAAAGGAATTAGCTGCAAAAGAGGACCCGGAGCACAATGTTTCTGAATGAGCTTCCCTTCCCAAATAAAGACAGTGATACAGCAGTCACCTGGTTCAGTACAAAGGAAAGATGCAGGAAAAACTTAAGTATGCAGATAAGAACTGTGTGGCCAAGAATGATTGGTTTTGAAATGAAAATAGGTCATATTCGCTTGCTCTGACCAACACTGACTACTCTGCTCTTTTCCTCTTTGAGCAACCCTGTTAAAAAATACTTGAACTCATCTCAAATGATATTTTCACTTTTATTGTCTGAAGCTGCTAAGATCAAAATCAGACTTAATTGCAGGCCTATTATACACTCCTCTAATTCTATCAAAAGCGATGCAGTCACTGGTAATTAACACCAGAACAGGACCGATCACAGCTAAGCTCTTTGTCACCTTACACTGTCTTATGCAAGAGTGAGTGAAAAGGCTGCACCGGCTGCGCCACCGCATCAAGCCTTCCCTGGGATTCCTACACCTCTCCATCATCACTTTCCCAGCACCATCTCCCACCAACATGTCTTGATTCTCACCAGTAGGCTGCTGCTCATCTCAGTGCAGGGTGCCAAAGCAAACCCCAGCCTTTCCCTGAGGAGATGCACTTGTGTGCTGTGGCTGGATGTTTTCATGTGTCTGGGTGCCACGGCACTGAAAAGCAGGAATCTTCCTCCAGTGGCCAGCAAAGTGTGAGGGAAACAGGGCTGTCACCCTCACAGCCATGAGCCGACAGCAAGGTACTGTCTGATTCAGTCCTAGAGCTATGACGACCTCAGGTTTATCACACACGTGAGCATACTGAGGCTGCCTGGATTCCAAAGGTGTGCCTGGGACACATCTATTAAATCTGCCAACTGGAATTGAACAGACTTGGAAAATGATGAGCAGAAGGAGATGAAGTGTTTCAAACATAAGCACTAGAAAAAAAAAAGCAAAACCCTCCCAAGCCTTGCTACAGTTAATAATTTTGAGGAAATTTTGCAAACGTCACATCCATTAACTCAAATGCTATTTCAGCTTCAGTGGTTATTCTACAGGCTGTGAGGAAAACTTCTATTATCTAAGCCATGGCATTTATTTTAAGAATCGCAGTTGAAATATTCTGCATGTTCCCTTTCCAAGTGCTTTATGCTTTTGGCATGCCCAAGCATCTGTTGAAATGCTCAGAAAGCTACCTGTCACAACAAGGAGCCCTCTGTCTGGAGAGGCTCCTGGAGGCCACCGAAAGAATGGTCCTGTTCTCACGGGACGCACCAGCCGGATACACCCTCTGCACCACCCATGACATCAGTCAGGAAGAAAGGGAGCTATAATATGTAATAGCTTTCAAGTGTACTTACTGGGAGTTTGAGGAAAGGACTGCAAGAACCCTACAGTGGTGCATTCCTCCAGACCCAGACTCTTGTGCAAATATATTAAGTGAACACTGGGGTATAATTTAGGGCTTAGCCTGTCCCAATGCATTAAAGGCTGAGCTCCCACTAATAACAAAGCAGGGCATGACCAGGGACTTAGTATTCACTCTCAAAAGTAGTCAGCAGCTTCTGCTTGAGACTCTTGAGGCCCGTAAGGGCTGCCTCCTTAATGATAATGATGTGCCAAAAAAATGCCACAGGGAACATCCATATCAGTAATACTTCTTGTGTGCGTGCCTGTTTTTGTATGTTTGGTATATAAAGACAACAAGTAAATACACCCATTTATGCCTCTAAAAATATTCAGAACAATAACTACGTTTTCTTATCTGACCATGTAACTGATGGCCATGCTGCATGCAGCAGGTACCACATTGCTTATGCTCAGCAATGCCTTACACATCCATCTGTCCCATTTGTATTCCCAGAGCTGTTCAAGGAATACCCGAGTCAGTCTGGTGAGAATCACTGGGGAGACTAACAACCCAGTCTGGCGTAAGGGGTCTTCTTTCCCCTTTATTCCCATCGATGCTTTGGAAAGTAATTGAAATGCTTTCAAATAAGGTCAAACAGAATAAAATCTATAACATAGTGACATTTTTAAGTCAAGACAAGTGCTGCTTGTCTCTTTAAGCTAGAGCTTTGGAGCTACACACCAAATAGCTTTATTGCTCACTTTCTCAAGCAGCAGGTCTTTTTTTTTTTTTGCAGGAACTGCACATGATGAATAATAAAATGAAACAAATTGTCATGTTTTAAAAGTGTACCTAATAGACAGCCTCAATAAAATAGCATCAGTGAGTGCTCAGCATCCTGATTTTTTAAAACCAAATCAAAGATCAAGCTGTTTAAACTACAAAGAAAGTGCACAAACATTTTGGGTATTGATTTCAGTTGTTAGCACCGAGCACGCATAAAAATAGTGTTATCAATCTGATTTTCAAGAAAAAGAATTTACTCTCATCTCCCACGTAGAAGCACTGGAAAACGTAAGCCACTGCATCATGGGTTTGAACGGCAGGAGGGAAAAGCTGATCTTGTGGGCAGTGACTGTCATGTGAAGCGCAGGCACAGGGGGTGAGGTCAGGAGACCAGGGCATCTATTCTGGTGTGCGCTGCAGAGATCCTGCCCGACCTTCGCCTGGGCAGCCACCAAGCCGCCCTGCCCCATGCCCCCGGCTGAAAATGCCCAGGGACCTGCTGCTGAAAGCTCAGGGAGCCAGTAACCTACGCCTCTGGGAAAAAGTCAGGAAAAGACTGCCCCCTTCAACACAAAATTCCCTCTACCTATTCTGACCTGGTTTGGCCCTGAACTCTTTTGCTTGGAGAGGTCTGAGAAAAAAACACACCTCAGATGCCCTGAGGCAGTGGAACAGTAGCAGCTCTCCTTCCAGTCTCCTCTCCCAAACCCCAGATGGCATGGGAACTGGTTTATGGAACTCCACTCAACTCCTCTGCTCCAGAGGGAAGCTGGGAAGTCCTGCAGCTCAGGGGTGTACTGCATGCTGAAGGGCAGCAGCAGAGCACGAGCAGGCATCTGTACCCTGAGCTACAAAGCAGGAGCCAGGCAGGGGCTGGCAGCCCCCACTCTGGGGATTCAGGTCCCCACAGCACAAGGAGCAAGCAGCCCTGGCAGTGCCAATGAGGCAGACAGGCAGCATCAACAGAGCACCGACAAACCACTGAGGCATGTCCCTTGCTCTGCGTGTTGAAGAATCCCCATCTCTTTCCAGCTGTTTCTCTCCACCTTCAAGCTCACACTCTGCAGGTGTACACGTTTCAGTCACTGCCATGCTACCTGGGTGTCCCTTGCTCTTTCCAGATCTCTCGACACAGGCTTCCGTGTACCTAGGATTGAGCAAGGCACATCATCCTGACCAGGATGACCAGGAAAATCCTCCCTTTGCCAGCAACCAGGCAGCAATAGGGGGTGCCGGTTTTTGGATGAGGTGCACAGCTCAGCTCCAGACTCTTCATCAGTGAGTATTCAGGTGCTAAACTTGGTCTGCTTGGGACACTCCTGATGAGAGCACAAGCCAAAAAAAGAGGAGCATCTTACTCAAAACACCAGAGCAGACGGACTTCAGAATGTAAACGTAAAACACAGCAAAACAGAACAACCCCTCAAAAATAAAACACTTCCTTAGGAGCTGAGGTGACCCTCTGGCTGTGACAAATTTTGCTGTACTTCATCTGATGCAGTTAAGCAAAAAAAGTGAATAAATTATGCTCTGTGCAATGAAACATGTTACTACCCCATAGGCCTTCACTTACTTAAAATAAAATTGTAACAGGAATTCCTACAGATTTTTGTGCTACTTTCAGGATTTATTTTTACTTTCTGAAAGTGATTTTCCTTGGATTCACTCAAACTGTTTTAAGATCCAAATGTAGTCAGAGCTGGTCCACAAATAAAAATAAGATGGCTTGCTCCTGCAAAGGGCCAACCCTGGGCCAAGGACTAGAGCTGGATGGGAGAACAGTGAATGGAAACAGCAGGAGTGTGTTTTATGTGGCACTTTCTAGTGCTGCCACTTGGACCTTAACTCAACAGAGCAGCAAAAGAGCAGCTGTTCACATCATGATGAATAAAGATCTATATAAAACTTCCAGCTGCAAATACACTGAGGAATTATTAATCTTAATGTAATAGAGACGCTGTACACTCAGTCACTGGCTCACAAGTAATTTCAGTCTCTATCCAGGGAAAAACAGCCTTCGTGGCGGCTAGCTCTCAGCACAGCCATGAAATCTGCTTGTCTAACCAGCCGCAAGACACTGCTCCCGACTTCTAGGACGGATTTTCCTCCTCAAAAATACACATACCTAAAAACCAACCCATGTCACACTCCTCCTAAAACTATTAGACTCATAAGAGGGATGCCCATCAGAAAAGGAGTTACTAATGGAATGAATTTGTAAGTCCTGGGCACCTTATTCACTGGGACACAGAGAAATCATTACTGCTCTCAAAACATCTTCTACCACAAGACCAAAGAAATGTTCTTCCTGTAATCCTTGCTGCCTCATTGTGCTCCAAGGATTATAAATCCACATCTGGGGGTAAGTCCAGCACAACAGTGCCCTCCCTGAAACTATCCAACCCCTCAGTCTACTGAGTTTCTACTCAAAACATTTGCCCTCAGCATCCATCATACCCATGGACATGCACAAGTTAAAAATAAATTATCACAAGAGCTCTGTAGAAGGAATTATTACATGTTCTTAGGCAGATATCCTGGACAAGCTCATACTTGTGAGCCTGCCTTTCGCCATGCTGCTGACGCATTGCTCGCACCCAGCACGCTCCCGTTTGTGGTGAGCACAGGCTGGCCCAGGATCCTCGGGCGTGTGTCAGGTGCCGTCAGCATGATGCCCTTCACCAGTGCCCATCCCAGCCATGCTACACTGCCACTGCCAGCATCCCTCGGTGACGCCACCAATCTGAGACACACCCTCAATGCCACATTTCAACTCGGTGGCTCACAAATGCTTCAGCAACTGCATGACTTCGAATTCTCACCCTTGCGAATTTGAGGACAATGGGGCACCCATCTACCCACAGGAGTTATCTAATTAGGGGCCAATGCTTTTGAGGTGCATATCAAGATGAACACTGGCTTATATGGGACAGGGACAACATAGTTTCAGGCATAAAATTTTTGGATACCAGTGAGACAGTATTAGACAAGAAATGGCTGCCTTTCTCCTCAATCTTAACTTCTATCCAAATGACATTTATTTAAACTGCTACTGAAGACAGAAAGCTGGGGCTATGTTTAAAGGCTTTATCTCTGTAAATATTTGGAGAGCTATAAATACTGAGCTATATTCATAATACGAATATTGCACTTACTGTTCTGTTGCCATGAAAATTACTACAGATATACTTCCAATTATTAATTTCTCTGATTTGCCAAGCACTCGTTTGAAAAGACCAAAAGAAATCTTATGTGAGACATTTTGCTATTTAATTAGCCACTGGAGTCAAAAGCCACAGCACAGAGCAGGAACTGAAAACCCAGTGCTGGAGGCAGACAAAGCATGTAGTGCACTAGCATGGTATACAGCTGTATGCCCCAAGTGAGACTTATTATAATCAGACAGTCCACGAATCAAGCCCTGACTGCTTTCTGTGTTTGGGGAAAGGAGGAAGTGGGAAGGGAGGCTGGCTGAATGTCTGAAATAAACCTTGCTTCTTCTGAAAGTCACATGAATACCAATGGCTTCCAAATTTCACAGAACTGCTGTCCATTTTTGGCTGGGTTTATTTTTTTAATGTAGGAATGAATTAATAGAAGGAAAGCATTTCAAGGCATTTTATAAAAGTGCAGAGCAAGGATGCATTAGCAGATGAAGGAGCAGTGAGCTGGGCATGAAGCGATCAAGTTCCCATCTCCAACCCTGCCAGAGAGTTTTTGCTTTATCACAGATCATGACTTGATTAGAGCAGAAAAAAAAATCATAACGACTTTTTACCTATTTCCAGACTTCTTTGTTTAATCAATCTGTGCTTCAGCCTCTTCACAAAACAAAAGCCAGTAACCACAGTGCCAGAAGGCCAGGTAACCCTTTCTTCACTATGAAAATACAGCACTAGCAGCCCCCTGGTTCCAATCCTTGCACAATTTACAGCCATGTTCTTGGGGAATAAAGCAGATTAATGCAACCCCACTGCTCTTTGGAGTCAGAGAAGTGTCATCTGCATGTGTATGTTCCTTTAGACAGGCTCTGCTTCTGTTGTTTCAACCCTAAAGAAGCGTCATTGTCACATGCACAGGATTCATAAAAATGCTCCTCATGACTCCTGTCTCAGAGCAGAAAGGGGCTGTGGCTCTGCCAGGTCACTTTACACTTCTGGTCCTACACTACTTCCCCAAACCACCTTTGATCCACCTGGTGCAAAAGCTCCGATTATGCTGCAGTTTTATCTGAGAGCATGTCTTCCATGGAAAGCATTCAAATGCAGCAATAAAAATAGGTCAGGTCTACCTTATAGCTCGGATTCAAGGTTTTGACCTCCAGAACAGTCTGATTAAACTATGAGAAATCTAGAGAGATTGGATTCCACACTGTGAGCTGTTTGAGGGTGATGCCATTGGTTTATGTCACTTCTTTTTTTAACAAAAACCCTCCAAAAACCAAAAGGATGGAACAGACAAGACTCAGACCAATGAACATAACATGAGGTGCTCTGCCACAAGGGCAACAATGAACTGAAAGGCCGGAGATCTCCAACTGCAAGTAAATAAAATAAGCATGAAAGACTCCTAAATACACTTTCTCAACATACAGGGACTATTTTCAATCAATCATTCTAAATATTGTCACACTGAATAACATTATTTAGCAACAGCTTTTGCACTAGAATTTCTGACTTGAATACTGACAAGCTAACACCACAACCCTGCTTAAAGCCAGTAAGACAGCCAAGTAAAATGTTGCAAATATTAATAGTAGAACTTGCCAATAAACGCCTCGTAGAGTAGTGTATCTGCTGCTGCAAATGGATGACACTCTGCTGCAGTCAATGGAATGGGATGTGAGTGCATGACTGGGAATTGAGGAGGATGCTGACTCAGGGTAGCAATTTCTCCTTTGAAGGGAGGTATGATGAGAAGGTGATGGTGATCAGAACCCGTGTTTTTACACCCAAGACTGTGTCTCTATCAACCTGCTGACTTCAAACACGAGGCTCTAGTATGGGTCAAATTCCAAGCCAGAGACAGAAATGACAAGGTCTTAAAAGGCACTGCTCCTCCCAGCCATACTTAAGCCTCACCTGGGTATCCAACCTAAGAAGTACATCTCTGTCTTGGCAAACTGGTAAGACCTTAAAGCCTGCTGAGCACAGTTAGAAACAATTGTACACAAAACATCCAGTCAAAAGAAAAAGGGAAAAGCCAGGTGATTCATGCCACCTAACTTCTAACACGTACAGGCTGGACAACAACAGGGTCTAGTCACCTTGGCTGCCGTCACAGCCACCAAAATGAGACAGGCACTCTGAAGGTGTGACTTACCCAAGCAGCTTCAGATGTTCACATCAGAATAAAATTAATAGCTCACTAAAGTCTACACCGATGAGCCTTCCCCTGATTACAGAGAGAAACCAAGGCAATTAGCTCAGCAGCAGACATGTAATAAGCCCTAAAATGTGGACTTGCCCCTGCCACCTGTCCAGGCCACAGTTCAAAGCATGAGTGTCCCACAAGCCCAGGGCAGTGCTGTGAGGCACACGCTGCACTTTACCTGAAGAGACATGGAGCAGAGCTCTTGGGAGAAGGCCCCTGCAGAGGCAGAGCCCACTACAGACACAACGCTCTGCGCTTCACCATCAGGTGTTTCATTTGGAGCAGCTGCCCATAGCTTTCCACAGCAGGGGTACAAGACCATTGCCTCGGACAGTGGTACTTTGCAGCCCTTTCCCCTCCCAGAGGGAAAGATCAAAGTCAGCTCCACCACAGCTTAAATTCAGTGCTTTGGCTTCTCCACCCTGACCTTGGGGGCCTGCTTTCCCCTCGTCCTGGAGTCAGCCTCACCACAGGTTGGGCACAAGGTGGTCACGGCCAGAACACACTTGACCAGCTTCCTCCACAGCCTCCCTCCCTGTGCCCGTGATAGGACTACTCACCCCTCCCTCCCTTCCTCAGAAGGGTGTCACAAAGGAGCAGCTCATTTTCCTGCAAAGACTGCAGCAAGCCCCCTAGTCCCAGCAGTGCTCCTGACCTCTGCTCTGGAGCACACAGGAAATTCTGGAGCACCATCACATACAGTTTCAGTGGCCTTGCTGTTGACATCGTTTCAAAACTGGATGGCATGCTAAAATCATAATAAAAATAGAATCCTGAGCACTGTTCCTGCTAATGACCACTTTTTACATTCAATTCAAACATGTATTACACACCTTTTTCCACTACAAAAAGAGAAAAGATAATTTGATAATAATTTGAGAACCCAAGGGCCAAATTTCATAATATTTTTCTTTATTTTTACTCAAACTGGAGGAAGAAGAATGCTTTTACTCATCAGACCATATTCCTACAAACATCTACTACTATAGATACGCTTCCAGGCTAATGCTGCCTTGTGATTAGAGCAACTACCCCTGTCAAATCTATTTGAGCTAAGAGCTTCAGGGATTTCATTTAGGACAGCACAACTGCAGAGCCATAGCCCAGCTCCAGTATTTTCACTGCACTGCCTTGCTCTTTGCAAAGCCTCTCCAACCTGCTTCCATCTCAACTGGGGCTCTTGGAGCCAGCAGTGGGGCCTTGACAGTTCACATATTTTAAGGTTTTCCTCACAACCTTGAGGGATTAGAAAATGAGGCTTTGATGTATTCAGGACATGTGCTTGAGATTACTTGTGTACCTAGATGCTAGCACATGTGCCTGCAAGTTGTGGTCTAAATTTGTTTGTCCCTGGAAGCTCAAGTTTGCAGCTGTGGGTGGAGTTTCTGTACAATTCTATAACTGCATGCCAGTCTGTGGTCAATAACACTCTATAGCCTGTATTCAGTAACAATATTTGAGTCTATATTAAAGATTACTATATTGTTGCAGAATATGAGAGACAGCACATAAGGCCCACATAATGAAAACAACATCACTTCAAAAGAGGTGGTTGAAAATTAATTTGAAACCCATTTAGAAAATTATTTCAGTATTATTAGGGATTGATTTAAAAATGCCATCTAGAATTCTTTCTTTTTGCAGCTGTATATTCTGCGCAATTTTATGAGTTCCTGCACCTACGGGAGAGATTTACATATTTTATGTAGCTATTTTTTTTTCCGATATGACAGGCACTATCTAAATATTCTTGTACATATAAACAAGACCGATCTGTGCTGCATTGTGTTACAACTAGACTAAATACTCTTCACTGAAGAGGAGGTGTTACAAGATCTTAATACAGAGTTCTGCAAGAGGAGGGAGGATTTTTTGGGGGTTTTGCCTTTTTATCAAAAAGTGGTATCTTCTGTGGACTTCTCCAAGATGAAAAACCAAACTGACCCATACCAGTTGCACTTCTTCAGCACATCACAACTTTCAGACATGCTATTCCTGTTCAAGTCAGTAAGAGTTTTAAAGCTAAATCTAACCCTGCATGCTTTGCCAATTTTCTCTGGTGATTCTGTCCTAGAAATGCAGACACTTGGTACATATATACCAGTGAGACTGTATTAAAAGCCACAGCAGGTAGAAAATAATACAGCCTAGGGAAGTTTTGTTTTTGACTCTCCTTAATCAAAGCTATGCACAAAGCACAATGGGGCACAGTAAATAAAGACATTTCACACAGACAAGCACGAAAATCTTCCAAAACAAAGAAAATTAAATTATCTTTCAACTAAAGAACACACTGCAATGAAAGACTAAATGAGCAGTTCTAATTAAAACCATGCTGTGAATCTCCTACTTTCCACCACAAAAAAAAAATCAGCTAGTATTTGTGCATGTACAGCCACCCTCCAAAACCAGTCAAGCAGCTTTCCAGCCAAACAATGCAAGACACAGAATCTCAGAGCTGCGAAACATATTGAAATTATTTCCATAGCAATCATAATAACAATATGTCAGGCCAGGATATGCAGGGAATGGGGTGGCAGCAGGAGCTCAGCCCCTCACCAGCCCCAGTGCTGCCTGCTGTCCCCAGCACAGTGCTGGAAGCACCCACACAGTATCCACCCCTTGCCCCACATCCATCCCCTTGCCCCATGGCTCCATCCAGTGCCCTGTGTGTTGGTGCTCGTCTTGGCAATGATCAGTTTCAATCAAAACAGGCACTCGCGTCCCTTCTCTGCCCATGCTCAGGAGCAAAGCATTACATGCCAGTGTGCACATGCAGGAGAGCCAAGGCGCTGCTAGTCCTGGCCGCTGGTGAGCACAAGCAGCCTCGTGCAAGCCCTGCTCAAGCTTCTTAATCCTGACATGTTGCAACCATCTCAGGCTCAGGTGTCTCTGCTTGCAGTGCTAAACCAAGCAGCTGCCTCAAGTGAAAACACTAAGAGGGGGATGAAAGCTCGAGACTAACCCTCTATGCGTGAGCTGCACCTGGGCTTCATGCACAGCGCATCTCTGAACAGCTCTCCAGAAACGAAACATGATCTCTCTCCCACCCCGCTCCCTTCTAGATTTTTATCTGTTTGTGCAGTTACGATGTACTGTGGGCTTCCCGAAGGCAACCCACTGTCCTTTCACAGGCAGAGAGCCGAGGGGACAGGAACGTGTGGCTTATTAAGCACAGCAAGCATGGGCATCCCTGTCCTGCATGGAACATGCATGACATGCTGATACTGCTGTTTTCATGCCAGCACAGTGACAGCAAGCAGCTAAATGTAATAGACTTCACTGAACAGTCTAAATTATAGACTTGGATGACATGAAGAAAGGAACAGTTTGCCCAAAGACAGAGAAAAGTAATGGGAAGATTTTGGACAGTGATGGAAAGCTTGGATCCAGTATCATGATGCCTGACTTGCTATCAAGACATTCAGTAAAAGCTGCAGAGACTTCGTGACCTTTAGATGTGGACTGCTACAATGGTGGCAGAACAAATACAAGATGCAGTCATCCTAAGGGATCACAAAATCAAAGGGACTGAAGACAGATGAAAATGAGGATCCAGTTAGTAGCATTCACCTGAAAGCCATCAGAAGGAAGTAGCAATATACAGCGAACCTGCAACTGATGCCCAAAAAGCATCAGATTTTTAAGAGAGAAAACCTAGTAGGTCTCCTGAAAAGCAGCAGAGGCCTGCAAGAACAGAATGAAACTTGCTCCCCTTTATCATGCTATTTTTGGGCAGCTGGTAGCCCCACACACTCATGCCTGACACCCAATCTCTTTTAGCACCCGTGGCAAGGCAGCAAAATTGTCTTACACCAGATTTTGCAGCCAAGTAACCTGAGTGACAATACATTGCACAATTAATTGCCAGTTGTCAGTGTATACTTGCTTGGTAGAAAACTTAAGCACATATTCAACATTTAATCCCACTTTATGAAAGTTTAAGGATGTATTTAAGTGCTCGGTTTCACTGTAACAGATCACTTTGCTCCATCTCTTCTACATTTCTTCCCCCTCTCATTACACAGAACTGGACCAGCAGTATTTCTACATGAGTAGGACTGCAAGTGGCAAGGGATCAGTTCTCTTTCTCGTGAGGACTATGGGTTTTTGCCAGGATACACATGTAACACCATGTTATCAGTGTCCCAAAGAGCAAAACCCATTGAGGGACACTCCAGCGTCTGTAACTCCCCAAAATGTACCCACACTGTGCCTGCAAGTGCTGTTTACTGCACTTGAAACCTAGGCAGCAGACTTTTAAATCCCAGTGTGCATAATGTCTGCATGCAAACCAAAAGCAGGAGTTCCTCTGCTTTATTGGGTATTTAAACATTAAAAACAGGTGTTTAAAAACTGCATTACAAATCTGTCTGCAACCTATATTATTTTTACCATGTGTAAGTAAATTGATCATTAGCATGTTTCAACTGTTTCAGTGAAAATATGCAACTCCTGTTAAATTATTTCTTAAACATGTGGACGGAAGAAAAAGTTTATTTGATTTCACTGCACTGACAGCATGCAACAAATTTTACTTCTGTGTATGTGTACAGCAGATGATCTCCCTTTCATGGCATGTATCAAAGAAGATCTTGAGCTATTCTTCACAAGGAAAGAAATTATAAACCCCTGCTCATAATGGAAGATGAAATGTACTTTGAGAGAGCAACTGAGTAATTTGACACCATATTTTCCACTGATTCAGCCTGTTAGTTGAAATAATGACTAATTAAAATGGAAAATCTATACTATAACCATATATACTGATATTCCATATCACAAGGTGTGTTACAGATGTAACTCTTCTTACATATA
Organism: Corvus brachyrhynchos; assembly: GCF_000691975.1. NCBI lineage: Eukaryota > Metazoa > Chordata > Aves > Passeriformes > Corvidae > Corvus > Corvus brachyrhynchos. The sequence continues at coordinate 1,600,190 of NW_008238960.1, forward strand.
AAAATTACAAAGTATAAAATAAGAAATTCCAATGGAGCTATGCTGGTGTGAAAGGGACCTGAAATATGAACTAGCCCCCAGTATATCTTCATGCAGAATGCAGACAATATGATTTTCATGATACATGTTTTATGTAATTTGGAGTACCAAGAAAAAAAATATCATTTGCCCTGAGATATTACTTTTAGGAATAGAGGACAGATGTCTTGTTCCCAAAGCAGCCTTATAAAAAATTAATCGCCCGCCTCATGGAGGTTAGCAGTATTTGGCAGGTAGGTTAGCTCAGCTCATAATGAAGCATCTGGCTTCTGGTAAACCTGCACTTTAATTTTAACTGTGTTTCATTTCAGATTTCGGGTGCATGTTAACGTGCAATAATCTGGCAAGTCTGGAGCAGATTTGCTGATTGGTAACTTTGGCATAGGTCTTCTCAACTGCAACCAAAACTAAGTCAAGTGACAACTGTGGTTCATGCTCAGACCACAGCCTCACATACCACCTGAATCTCCCTGAAAAGCTATTTTAAATCCAGTTGTCAACACCTCACCCATCCAGTCTTATTTCCTCAAAAATGGCTTAACTAACTAAGAGTCAGCAAACCCCAAAGCATGTGCTTGAATTAAGCAGGCTAAGCTGTCTAAATTCAGGAGTGCTCCAACAGTGCTTTGAATGTAATTTGGTTAGAGTCTGGGGTTTTGTTGTTTTTTTTAATTGAGGTCTGGTAATTTCAGACAAGCAAAAGATCTACCCATGTAGTATTTTTCCTTAGAAAAGTGGGTAGCCATTTCTACCACTACTGGTAGCCTCTTCTGGTTAACCAGAAGCATCTGCAACTTTGTCTCTGCCTTCTGATTCTGTGACAGAGAAAGCATCTGCATCTTTTAGCAGATGCAGTATTAAGCACAGGACAAAAGGATAGAAAGGGCAAAAAAACCTATCACACTAACAATCAAGGATGAGTCCTGATTCCTCCCTGAAAAGTAGTAGTACACATTTTAGAGGTACACTTCTAAAATTATGATGAACCACCCTTTTAGAAAACATGCAGAAAAAAACCTCTGTCCACAATGAAAGCAGTTCACCAAGTTAAAAAGATACAGCACAAGGCCTGAGGAAAAGTAAATGAAGAATCAGAGAGGACTACTACATTTATGTTCTGCCTTTCTTGGCCTTGCTGAGACTTCTATCACACTGGTTGTAGACACTCAGGGTGCATGTGCTGCTTGTCACCAAGACCACCAGCCTGACAAGGGAAGCAGGAAGTGAGCAGTGCTGGAGATAGAGATGACTGCCCTGCTTCCCCCGTAATCTAGAAGGACTTTGCCTTATCAACTGCCACCAGAGGACAGCTAGAGGATACCCCACACAGTGACAGCAATGCCACTGACTCCCTTGTTGCAAAGAAGGAGGCAGAAAGGAAACCAGAAGAGGCCAATGAAAAGGCAAATCAGGAGCTGAGATCATCATCCCCTTTCCCAAGGGAATGGAGACAGCACCAGCAGAGGAGGGGGAATGCTTTCCATCCTCTCCTCCCTGAAGGCCACAACCAACTTCTGCTTTGCCTGCAGCCACCGAGTCCAAACTGAAGGCAAACCTAGGGCTAAAGCCTTCGGGCTGGAAAGCCAGATTGAATATCTCAGCATCCTAACAGCTGGAATATGTACTGCGGCGTCCATCATGCTGAGTGTGGGCGAGGTATCATTTTTAACAGAGAGCAGAGTACACCCCCCAAGCACTGGCTGATGGAAACTTTGTTTTTCATTTGGAAAGGGCCGTTGCACCAAACAGCAGAGGCCTGTCCCCAGGATGGCTCATAAATCAGAGCTGAAGTTGCATTTTCAGGGTCATGAAATCTTCTCTGGCTGACAGCAGCACACTTTCCAGGATGGCTCCCTTCTGGACTTACCCCTCCTCAGGGAGGCCACAAGCTAATGATACAGCTGTGCTTGTGGAGCTACTCTGTGGGACCAGCTTCATGCAAAACCCAAAAATGAGAAACTCCCTCCTTTCCAAAATACACTTTCCTAACCAAAAACAAAAAATGTGATGAAAAGCTTTCAATGGGCGTTCTTCCATTTGCTGGATTTATAGAAGCAATAGCAGCTTTAAAACATCTGCCAAATCATTCTACATTTCAGTTTTGATTATCTGTCTGCTAGTACGAGGTTTAGCTTTAACTATACAGATGCAAGAAGTGAGAAGGCCATTCAGCTCAGATTTATCCTTAAGAAGTACCGGCTGTCTAAAACAAGGCTATAAAGTGTAGGCTCCCTGTCTGGTTAGTTGTGTGATTGCATTGCTTTGTGCTATTAATTGCAACCTGGCTAACAGGTGCTTGCCAATGTCTTTATATGCCTGCCATAAGGAAGGATTATATTTCCATCTGAACAAAACGGTGATGCTGCCTTCTAAAAAGAAGCTAAGAGTAGCACAGAGAGGAAGTCCACTGTGGCATGATGAGTTGAATCACTGCTTACTAACAAGAATATGCCCTCTGCTCTGCTCTGCTTGACCCAGAGAGGGAAGGGGAAAGCAGCTAACACTGTTTTTCCCACATCCTCTCCTCTTGGTCAGGTGTCAGATGGCCATGAGCTGGACCCACCAGGGACTGTTTTTTCTCTCTAATCCCCTTGACTCACTCAGCAACGGTGGCAGCTCTGTTGTTTAAAACAAACTTGCAGCAGTGGGGGACCCCTACCAAGAAAAGCACTTATGAACACACTGCAGGTCCCATACAATGGGACTTGCCATGAGTTCACTTTTGCTGTGCAGCACCAGAACATTGCTGCAAAGGACCTGGCCTGCTCTGTCTGGAAGAGCCTTCCTCTTGGCTTCCTTGTACCTTCATCTTCTTCCTGTCATCAATGGTGAATGAAACCTCTTTTCAGTCTTTTCCTTTCACACTTCAGCTCTCTCTCCTTCCCATCTAGTCTTCTGGTTATCACAGGACTGTCTGACCTTGTGCTGTCGGCTGTGTGTGAAGAGAGGTGCTGATCAGAGTGTGATGCCCCCTGAAGTTACAGTGCTTTGTCAGTGAGGCTTTCTATTCCCCAAGGGGTTTGCAAAAGGTATTCTTTGCTTATGGGTCTGAAGATGAAAGGGCTCTGGCAGGTACCTGTGGCGGCCAGTACCTTCACTGGGACTTTGTGCTTGTTATCCGAAAGCAGCAAAACCAACTGATCCATGGGAAGCAAACAATAACACACTCCATGTGTTACCAAGGCACACAAATAACTCAGGGGCATGTTGGTGCCTAATTATGGTGATGTGGAGATGTACAAAAAATACCGAGGCAGTAATTGCCATAGAGGAGAGTCTGACACTTGTTAGTCATAAGGGGATTTAAAAATCCCAACAAATGCCTCAAGGCCTTTGAAAATCAGACCCGAAATGTCTACTTGGGATCTTGTCAAGAAAGGACACAGACGACTCTTGTGAGCAAATCTCCTGGCACAGACAACATTTTGCCTATGTAAATCAGCAGACAAATCATTGTGTTTTGCCTGTAAAATGAGGGAGTTCAGACTATTTAGCTGTTCACAGGCTCAGATCAAATTTCATAAGGGAGCACAGGAGCCATACACAACCTCTACCACCTCACTGCAAAGAGGTACAGTGAAAGGCAAGGCAGCGTTCACTGTGTATTCCATATTAACTTAATTTTTCAAGAGGAAAACAAATACTGGATAGTACTGTTTACTTAGATAAAAATGGAAAACCCTTACAACTTCTTTTCTTTCCTTTTTCTAACCAATTTATCTACTTCATGTTAGGAGAGATCTTGAAGAGAATTCCTGGCATATTTTGTGTCAGAAAACTTAAATATAATCATGGCTTTTGAAAGTGCTTACTAGTGCTACTCCGTGCATTTGAATATTTTCTTTCACCATTGAATACAATCTTCTATGGGAGTACATCATGCCCTTTAATTAAACATTCTTGAGTATTTGGATTTTATCTCACAGATACACCACACCCTGCTTGTAAAAATTCCATCTCAGGCAGTCAAAGTGCTTGACTTATTTCAAAGATGAGTTATTAATTGGAATGTCTACAGACCATATATTTATAATCTGGTGCCATCCCTCCCTGGGGAGCCCAAACTTTTATCTGCTGGATTACTTACCTGCAGCTGAAACAGGGCCACTGCTGGCTGAAATGCAAACCTCATCTTGGGCAACTCCTCACCATTACTCTCAAAATGAAGAATGGGAGATAGGTCCAAATGGAGGACATTTTTAAGATGTTCTGGATGTAAACCCCTTGAATTAAATTCACCTCATTTAAAATGTGTCTGTAGCTATGTAATGCTGTGGGTTTCCTAAATACCCCATTCACTTCATCTTGCTTTGTTCGAAAAATCCTCACCCCAGCCATGAACTCTTGAGAAGGAATAGGTGGCAGCAGGATGCTAGCAGACAGGGTTTTGCTTCTCAGAGTGGTCCCAGGTTTAACCCTCACCTGACGCAACATGAAGCTTCACAATGTCTGATGCCAGCCAGGGCACCATCCCTGTTCTGACTCAGAGGTGGGAGTACTCCAGTCTGAAATCACCAAAGGCAACAGCAACTCGCAAAATACTTCCCCAAGCCAAGGGGTGAAAGCCAGTGCCAGCTGTGAGCTCACCAGCACCGCTCCCCAGCACCACTCGCTTGCCAATCCTCTGCGGCATTTTTAGCTCGCTAGGCGCGCCGGCTCATCCCACTCTCCAAACGTTTAGCAATCGGGAACAGCGATAGCTTGGAGCTGCCATGGCAGCCAAACACCCAAACAGGCAAAAGCGAAATGTGAGAGAATTATTGTTTTACTAGGCTCATGAGCCTTCACAGGCAACTTGAAGTGCTCCAAACCGTATCGTTCCTAAGTGCAGTGAGGAAGGTGCTGCCATTCCACAGAAGGAAATCCACAGGAAATCCTACTGGCATGAAATAGGCCTGGGAGATGGCCCACAGGAGCTTCCAGTGAGCAAGTCCCATACATGATGCAGAGATGATAAGGAGCAAGCGGTGGACACGACTGCTGCCACAGGCAGCCTCCAGCACCCACCAGGTTTGCCCTTTCCATGGGTCAGTATGAACTCCTCAGGCAGCCTGCCATGCTCAGGTTTGGGAGAGAAAAGCAATCTCATACAGTGTCGGCATTGCACACAGTGCCAGGTCCTCAGCTTTACATGTGGCTCTCTCCAGCTGCACAGTAAAGTCACCAGCCTGGAGGAGCCAAGGAAAAAATTGGTCTCCAACCTTGAGCTTCATGTCATACCCAAGAGAGACTCCAGGCCTCCTATGCCACCGCTCTCCTCATTCAGCATGCTTGCCTCAGAAACCTTTGATCCTCAGACATTCCACCTCCTAAAAGAAGAGATGGATCAGCAGCAAGGAAGCTAATGTTGCCTGGAAAAAATAGATAAACCTGCTCTGGCTGCAGAGAAAGCAACCTCCTGGCAATTTTACTTGGGAACCATGCCATGAACAGCAGATGCTTTTTGGATTTACTTCTCCTCTGCCTTAGCATGCCCAACAGATTTGTGGAGGTATTAATGTGAGAACATCTCCTAGCTTCGGAAGCAAGATGCAAACGAGAGGGGGTTTGAAACAAAGAGAGCGAAATAGAAAAACAGAGAGACAAGAGAGACCTCATCCATATTCTCTTCTCATTGAAGATAAAGGGGAAGAGCTTTAACAACAGCAGAGTTAAAGCAAGTTTCCCTAAAGTACTGACATAAGAAAGACCTGACTATCAACATGGGAAAAAATGTAACACAAAAAGGTAGTACAAGAGGTCAAAGCAATTTTATGAGAGTTTTCCCTGAGTCAACAGAATAGAAAATATTAGAAATGTTGAAGAGCTAAAAGCTTGATACAAAATCTCTGACCTGAAGACACTAAGATTCTGTTTGAGTTCACATCTGAGTTTGAACTTCAAAACTTGGGCTCCTTTCTGTATAACCCAGTGGGATGAATCAAACCTGACCCAAACAGCTGCAACATCTGGAAATACGTTGATTCAGAGACGCATTTTTCAGGTTTTGTCTGTCACCAATTTATCAGAAATTACTCCCTAGATTTCCTCCTCCTCTGTTTATTTATACATACTTTTGTTTTTCAGGTACTTCTTTATTTGTAGATACTTACTATTTCTGTTACAAAAATTATTTATAAATACTTTCTTTCTTTTTGGAAGTACTTTTAATCCATCCATCTATTCACCTCTGGTCTAAGTCAGAACTTTTATGCATTTCTTCAAACACATAACTGGCCATGATGGCAATGTCAGCACAGAGACACTTTTCTGCACCTCTTTATGTTTCTGTTCTTTTTGGAGAAAAGGATGTTTGGGTTGTAATAAAAGGACTGAAAAATACATTAATCCTTATTAAGCCGGTAAAGCTAATTGACAGGGCTGGGACTGTCTGCTTCCTCCCCTCTCCCTTCATGCCCTTCTGTAATTTCCTCTCCACTCTTCTGACACTTGTTTGTGTTTGGAAGCAGCATGCTCACTCCTGACAGACTGGGACAGGGGATGAGAGGGGAAATGTCTGGACACATTTAGTCCAATTAAATGTTGGCATCACATTCAGTCTTTCCAAAAAGCACGTAAGAAACTTTAAGTGCCAAGCTGGCCATTGCAAATTGATGCCTCCCCATTTGCATTTTCTTGCATCAAGCCACAAACAGAGCAGCTTTAATTGTCAGCAAGCATGTCTGCCACAAGCCCCTCTTTAATATCACTCACAAATGTTCTGCTAAAACCTTTCAACTTGCAGCAGACAACTTTCATAATCCCATGTCACTGATGAGTTCTGGCAGAGCTAAAGTGTGTTTGCTGCAGACAACTCCCCTCACTTTCCTTTTCCAGCTGCGGCAGCAGCACACATTTACACAGCAGCATTCTCTGCCTGGTGTCATCCCAACCTCCCACCATTCCTTCCAACGATGTGTTTGCTAACAGGGGTTTACAGCAAATAAACAAACATGCACAGCCCTGCATGTGTGGTCCGTACATCATCTTGAGCCATCTGGGCTTTCAACGAGCTACTGCTCCTGCAGCATGGCTTGTGGCATGAGCCCAAGCAGTGCAAGCATGGCAGCAGTGCCGTGGCATCCACGGGTCCTGTGGCATCTGGGCAGCAATAAAACCTGGGCTCTGATGCACAGAGGGTCACAACCTTGACGGGTGGCACTGGGAGTTTAACTGCTGGGTGAGAAAGCAGCAGCTGAGGAGGGACAGGCACTGTCTCCCACTCTTCTCCCACTACTTTTTCTTTTTTTGTTTTAAACAACCAAATCTTGTTCTTCCTACTCCTGAGCGAAGTCCTTTAAAAATGAATGAGACTACTCATATAAACGAATTAAGGGTCAGTTTAGAGTGTCGTTAAATTAAAAGCTTTATACAGAGCAACTAAAGAGCTTGGTAGAATTCATGAAACTAGATTCAGACCTCAGATGCTTTCCAGAGTAGCTGGAAGGGTTTTAGGAACTTAACAGAAGAAACTCTAAAAGCTCAGAACTCACTGCAACATCCAAACCAGTGACATACTTCTACATCACTGCTACAGCTCTGCACTCCAACACGCACTCACAGTTCTGATTAGATCCAACTGCAAGTTAAGGACTAAATGTACTGAGGCATGTCCCCAGCTGATTTAAGTATAAACCACATGTCTGGAGTCTGATTGCACAAATAGGTCCATGGTCACCACTTGCTAGCTGAACACTCGCTGAGTCCTGCACGGACAGAGCACTAATCCACTCGCCCTGTATTGCTCTTGCATTGTTTTCACCAAAGGCTTGGTCCACCCAGTTTAAAATATGCTCTAAGGTGTGCTCACATGCAGGAATCTCTGAGGACAGGAAAAATCTCCCATTACTTTTTGGTTTTAGAGAAGAAACAGTGCTCGCCACAGAGCACTGAGATAAACAACCTGTGCTGCTCATTACATGGTTTTGTACCTGCACAATGGGGTGGCCCCCCGCAGATGCCTTCACAGCCCCTCGACTGCCTTCTGTCTCATAATGAGCTCGGTGGTGGGATTTCGGCTGCACTTCGATACGTAGTTCGTAAGGTCCTGAGTGAGATGGCAGCTGCCAATCAAGAGCAGGCAGGGATGGGCTGCAATGGAAAGGAAAACGGATTAAAAATTAACATCAAGTACGTGATCATAAACCACAAGTGGCCGTCACTATTACTTTAGACACCGTTTCTCAGAGTTCATCCTTCACCATCTTACAGTTAAAATTTCACCAATAAGGATAATGCCATAAGTAATTTAGGAGCTAATGGCTATTTTAGGAAGATTTATGGGTCGAGCGTATCTGTTGGACCAGATGCTATCTGATTTGTATCCAAAATCGATAATTTTTAAGACACATATTACAAATATCTTAATATATTAACTCTTGAAGCAAAAGAAAAAAGGTAGGCAGAAAGACACGGGGAGTTTTAGGAAGAAGATTTCTGCAGTTAAAGTGAATGCCAAACTAGTTTAGCATTTAATGAATCTAATGGGTTTCAACAAATCTGTTCTGTTTACAGGGGGTAGAAAGAAGAAAAAAAGCCATTTCCCTGCTTCACTCCCAACACAAAGCATGTCTGAGAGTCTTGTGAAGCAAAGCCGATCTCTTTTGGGTTAACGCACTGCAAAGGAGCAAGCTCTGAAGTCAGAACTTGCTTATGAATCCTATTGATGGTGATGAGCAAGCCTGTAGAAAACGCAGCTCACTCTTCTGGCTCAGTACTGACCCTGCAATTAACTAAAATACTAAGGACTCATTACCATCATGCAGCCCGACAGCATGCAATGGTGGGGAAGAGGCATTCTTAGAAACCCTCTTCCAGTACAAAAGCACACTTGAAAATAGCTGGGAGACCTCTAAGAAATGCCAACTTGATGCTTTGAAAGAAAAGAAACAAGGACTGTAGAAACAGCAGCCCTGAGACAGACTTACTAATCTTAAAATTGAAGCAATAAGCTTCACAATTAAAACACTAATTTCATGTCCACTCTATATTCTTTTCTTTGGTGAATTGTCTTCACTGAGTGTCGTTCAAAAGTCTTTACAAGTAGTTAAACAGCACAACTGCAACACACTCCCCGGCCCTTTTATGTAAAACTTTGTTACTTCTCCCATCAGCCTGGAGAAGATGACCAGCAAGCAGAAAATCGTGTCCCTCAAACCTTTGTAGCTGCCATGGGCCAGGGCTCCCTGGTGCTGTGAGAGGACTTGGGCCACCACCACCTGCAGGTGAGGACGCTGAGGGCTCAACAGCTCTCCCCAGCCTGCAAGGAGTCCGGGCACTGAGGGTTTACTGGATCCTTGCCTCACTGCTACAGCCCGGGAGCAAGGACAGCCTGAGAAGCAGGGATCACGGCTGAAATGAGCTGCCCGAGAAGGAAAGGATGTGCAAGAGCTTCCGCAACGGATGCATATACTGCAAATATTCAGCTCGCTGCACTTGTCGCTTCTCAGGCATTACAGCTCTCACATTCCCCAAGGCAGCCCTGCTGGCTCCACTGCAGAACGGGGTTTCTACCACTAGCACAGGCAGGTTTTTTGCTTTGCCTTTTGGGTTTTTGTGAGTGCTTACCCAGCCCTGTATCATGAGCATATTGAACTCATATCTGCTACTGGCTGTGTGCATATGCACTGCTGAGACTTCAGGTGGTGCTAAGTTTTCCTACATTATCTTCATTGTTTACAAGTCTGAGCCATGTATTTGCATGTCTATGGACACACACCATACACATTACAGGGGTCAGCTGGAGCCACTAAGTCCCATCCTGGGTGAGGACCAGGATCACTTTTGCTTCCTGGGCACCTCCTGTTACCCCAGGACGGCTCACTGGCAGGTTGCCAAACTTCCAGCTATTCTGTTCTCCAGCCCTCAGGACATGGAGACCTGTAACAGAGAGGAAGTATCCATCCCAGCTCACTCTAAGTGGGAGCTCATCTAAAAGAAACTCGTTGTCTCTGTGCAGGTTCTGAGCTTCCATGAACAACTGGAGTCAGAAGAAGCCAGGGGGGCACTCTCTCTCCACTGCCAGGGACAAACCCTGAATTTGCTTTCTGCCACTCCACACATGGAAGCCCCTGCCTCGGCTATAGGCAGGATGTTGCACCTTCTGAGCTCCTGTGCAAGCCTCTCCCCCAAAATGCCCAGGGCCCAGCCTGGAGGTGAGGGGAAGCTCTTCTACTACTACACACTCATACAAGGAATGAAGAGACAGCAGAAAATTACAGACAAATGGCCATTGTATGTAGCCACTGCTCTTTGCCTAGCACTTTAGATACACATATTTTAGTCTGGAAAAAAAATTCTGGATGAAGCATATTTGACTAATGATAAATGACAAAGAGCAGAGCAAAACAGCTGTGCCTCTCCTGGTGATGATCAGCACACATTTTTAAACAGATGTTTCTGGTTTTAAGTAAATTCTCACTTGATGGATTTTTTTTTTTTTCTGAGGACACAACATCCATCAGGTTAGAAATTTTTAACACTTAATTAAAAAGGACAACTCTGACTGACAGCATGAAGCCCTCAAGTGAAGAGGGTTGGGGTTTTTTTAAGATACATTGAAGTGATAGCTTTGTAATTAATGCTATCTCTTTAAAAAAATAGAACCAAAGAAAAAACACACAAACTCCTTTCAAATCAGCACCTGAAAATGTTAATATAATTAAGTTGTAAAATTCATGTTCTCAAGTAAAGCCTGCAAATATAAATACAGTGTGCTGTTAGCCTGAAATCTATAATCAAAATTCCAAAGCACCACCTGTCCAATTATAAATTGACAATTAATGGGAGTTTTCCTGATAAAGGAAGCAAAGTGATGCATTTAGCAGTGTCATGGACTGGGGCTGTCAGAGCTATTTCCTATGTTAGGTTATCTTCATCATGCACTTAATTTCCTGTGGCTAAACGTGGTTAAAGGAAAAAGCCACTGAGCAAATGGTGTAGTGGTAAAATCAAATCTGGTTGCTGCAAATATCAATTTGAAAAGGCCCAAACTACCTCATCAAGCCAGTGTCACGTGGAGGGGAGAAGAGCCCCACCACAGCAGTCAAGAAGAGGAATAAAATGTCTTCATGAAGTCTTCCTATCAAATACACATCAGTGTTTTGCCCTCAGATCGCATTTTCCACCAGCTGAAAACCTGTCCCGTTCCTTTCCGCGCCATAATAAATCTCACTGCAGTCCTCCTAAATGCTGTAATGAGGTATGGTTGCTTCAAGGCAGGTTCACAAAACCTGGTGCTAGGCTGTAGAAAACTGGCTCAATATAACTCCATCCTACATAAATCAGATTAAAAACCAGATGAATAGTGATTTATTTTGCATACACCAGATACACAATATGATTAAATCAAAAACAGATTATCCAGTCTGGCTGACTTCTGTCTTTAGCAGAAAGATTTATCAAGTTACAAAAAAACAGAAAAAAAAAAAAAAAGAAAGATACTAAGCAGCCCACTGGAATATAGACAGGGAGGAAACAAAGCCAAAAACTTCTGCTAAACTTTGTAAAGGTCTTTAAACTCCATTTTCACATGACTGCTATCCATTTGGGAATTAAATTACCATTACGCTTTCTAAGCTATTAGATGCCCACGGCCACTTGAAAAAGAGATTCACAAACACTTTTTGTCCCAAACTGAAGAAGGTATAAGAACAACTGCCAGTCTCACCCTGGGACTAACCCTGCTCTTGGCCAAGTACCACAGCACAGTCATCTACCCCAGACAGCTGCCTAGGAGAAGATGCTCAGTGTCTTTCAGCATCTGAAGTAAAGTGAGTGACCTAGAAGGAGGACAGCTGAGACTGGGTGCCCTGTGCTAAACTTATGTTTTTATGACAAGGAGTTTTCCTATAGAAACAAAATCACAAACTAGAAAAACCACAGGGCTGCTGAAACTTCTACCAGGCTGCTAGCTTGAACCTGCTCCAACTCTGCACCAAATGCAAATATGGTTACAATTTATTATTTATTACTTGTCTCACATTGAAGTGGATGCCTATGAAAGATCCCTGTGTGTGATTTTGAAAGAGTAAGAAAACAACGGTGATGGCTACGTGTCCACCAGGCTTGACTGTGGTCTGAAAAATACACCTGCTTTATATTTCACCTATGACTTAACGTGGGCAGATTTTACTCTCTCTTTTTTTGAATTTCCTGTCTGACAATTGAGCAATCTGGCTGCGAGCTGTTAAAATAGATGCTGTGTCCCACCTCAGACTTGGCTGTATTTTGCTGGCATGTGGAGCAAGTAGCTCCTCTGTGAAGTGCACGAGGCGCACTGGAATTGCTCATGCTGAAGTCTGAAAACATGAGTCGTTGTCATTCTCCCACATAATACTTTCACACTACTGTCCTAAAAATTCACACTCAGAGATTGGTTTGCATGGGAAGTTTCACATTTGATGGCTTAGAGAAAGGACAAGAAACTATTGCTGCAGGAATGGAGATAAGTGGCTGGCATTGCATTTCTGCTTGTTCTGAATTTAGAATCCTGGGGTGTTAATGAGCTGGTGGAGGAAGGCCATTAATAAGATGCTCACAGGGTTGTTTGAATGAACTGAAAAACAGTTGGGAGATAGCTTGGGGAAGATTAAATCAAACAAACAAACAAAAATGTATCAGTTTACTGAGACAGCCTTCCAAGTAGTCTTCAGCCTTATGGTACAGCAACCGAATGTAATCAAAAGTCCCTGCTACATGATGGCAAATGAAACATGTTGAAAGCATCCAAATATCCCTACCCAGCAGTAATATAGCAGAAAAGAGAAAAAGGTTAGCAGCATTTCGGGCTCTTCCCCATCCACATCCCAGCACTGGCCCCTCAATTAACACTAACGAGTCCCAGGAGATGGTCACTGCCACACAACCACAAGTCCCCACTTCACTGAGTCTTGCCCAGACAGCCCTGCCTTTGCTTTGTCTGAGGAACTTCCTCTCGCCTGCCATAAACACGCAAGCTTGCCATGGATGCACAGGTCAGCAAATCCGGTTCTACTGCACTGCTGACTATCTCTTCTCATCTTAAGATTGCTGGTGCCTTTTTCCTCCTTCAGAAAACCCCAATTTCTTGAGAAACTCAACTTTTCCCTAGTAGGGTTGCCCTCTATCTCATGATCTGGAACAAAACACCTCTTAAAAAAAAAAAAAAGGCAAAATCAAAGGCATCTGAAAAGTCCACAAATCAAAAGAAAGAAGAAAAATGTCTGCAACATTTTAAAATCATAGCTTGTACGGAAATCATATGGTTTGGGGCCTCAATTTTTGCATGCTTGAGTTTAATACTGTCAGAGTCCCAAAAGTAGAATCCAAAAATCCACAAAAAACCCCCAAAAAAGCCCATTGATGCAAACAAAAGTCAAATGTGCTTTTGCAACTTGCAGACAGGTATCCAACCATACATTCCCTAGGTAAAAACTTCAGTCTCCATATGTAAAACTACATGACCATGTGTCTGAGGTCAAAAACATACATGCATATTGTTGAGGTTGAAAAAGAGACTGCAGCTAAAGAAAATGTGGCTTTTGACAGTTAAAAAAATAAACTGTGGAAGAAAACACCACAGGGAGCTTTTAAAATTTACCTGTCTACTCCTGGAAACTCCTTTTGGTGTGGTAGACCTCATATATGCCATATGCCCAACCAACAAACCCAACCATTTCTCTTCCTCCTGAAAAACACTGCTTTTAGTGCAAACTCAAGTGTTAAAGGCCAACACACTCCTTGGATTAAATCGATAACACTTGATATAACTACAATGCATTACTTTTCAAAGAGTAAGAAACTGCCTCCAGGAAATTTCAGGTTGTGTTTACTCAAATACAGCAGGTGAAGAGGAAGTCATATAAAATGTGCAAGATACTCAGCAGCATGGCACTTTGGTGAGTGCCTATACTTTTTGCTGTGATACAGGGTGATTTAGGACGTGCTTATGAGCAGGTACGGAATACAAAAAATGGGATTTTAGTTTGGAAATAGTCCCTAACAGTGCCCCCATAGCCGAGGGCAGAAGTCCAGTCCTGTACTTCCATTATGACATTTTTGTCCACAATACATTCTGCATTACACAGCACTTAGGAGCGATGGAGAAACGGCACAGAAGGAACACCACTGACACAGCAAGGGCTTGAGAAACACAGACCATCACCTGCTTGTACAGTAACTGCCCAGTGGAGTGGTTCTCTTAAAATTATTTGCTGTGTTAACTCTAAGAGAGAGACTCCAGACAGAAACTTGTTGCATTTGAGTGAGACAGCACAATGCATAAATACCAAAATAAAAAAAGATCTTTGAGATAAAAGCTGAAAGAGAGCTTCATAAAGACCATCTCTTGATTCTCTGCATCATGATTTACCTCCAGGACTTTTTGAGGCAGACTGGTTATTTAGATAACTCATTTCGATCTAGAAAAGGTATGATTCCCCTTGTTACCTCAGGGTTTGTTCCAATGCTTCTCCTGAAACCTGTGCTTGGTCTCTAAGTATTTTCTATATCCAAAGATTTGGTGCAAGGCCCTGGGCTACAACCAAAGGACTGCAGACAAATCCCCACCAGTCCTGGGTTAACCTGTGCAGCTCAAGCCTCAGCTGCGAGGTCAGGCTCTACCCTCCCACCCCGTCCTGTGATCCCCTGCGAGTCCCATGCAAGAACAGTCACATGTTCGTAGTCTGGAGGGAGAAGTGTGAGCCCAGATCTGCAGCAAAGAGCCCACAGCCTGGGGACCGGGCTGAGCATCCGAGCTCACGAAACACATAAACACTCTATTTCTGTTAAGGCAGGCATTATTAGACTCTCATTACATACTCTTATTACTCCCCTGCTCCAGGATTCGAAAAGCCTAAAGCAGACTGAACTTTAATTATGACAAATTAAAAACATCATCAATTGTAGAAACAACAGCAAAAAGCAGTTCCCCTTTTAGACTGATGCCCACTATAAAACCTTGGGAAAGGAGACAGCACTCAGCCGATGGTCTGCCTGAGCCTGCTCCCTTCTGCTCCCAGAGAGATGAGAATGCAAGAGAGGGAGGGAAAAGCATCAGTGATTTTCCAAGGCATGCTGGCTTTTGATGAAAACTGTACCGCATATTCAGGAAGAGAGAGAGGAGGTAATCAAATCTGGTTATCTCAAAATCATTATGACTGGGTAGATTTTGGAGCCGGAGTTATTTGTTGGAATCCACCCCTCCAGCCCTCGCGTTTGAAATAGAACAGATGTGCAACATAACAGGAAAAAAATCCAGCTCTATTGTGACAAATTCTTAACCAATTTTTTTGGAAAGATTTAAAATAACAGTTTCTGTTGCGTAGGCTGTGATCCTGTTGACGTCTGTGTTCAGTAGCCCAGCACTTTCATATACATAAAACGAGAGGTATTTTTGGTGGAAGGAAGCACTGTCAGTGTATCCGATTGGTAAAATAACTTAAAAATCACATTTCAACAGTAACTTCCAACTGCCCTAGAGCACGAGTTAATGAGATCACATGGAAACATACTGCAAACCAGGAAACATATTTTATACAAGACCAAAACAGTGGAAAAAAATGTTAAATACACAACATAGTGGGGCTTCGTTCTGTGCACTTCACCTTTCTTGTTTGTGTTAGTGCACAGGCACACCGGGTGCCTCCTGACGGACCGCGGCACAGCGCCTACAGCCGCTTGCTGCAACGGAAAGATAAAAACCTGTTTGGTCAAACTGTCCTACTCCTGCCCTTGAAGTTGTCAGCAAAGAGCTGCCCCGGACACAACAGCCAAGGGCCGGCCTCTCTGTTGAACGTGGGCTACTTGGCACTACAGTG
Source organism: Corvus brachyrhynchos (assembly GCF_000691975.1). NCBI lineage: Eukaryota > Metazoa > Chordata > Aves > Passeriformes > Corvidae > Corvus > Corvus brachyrhynchos. The sequence continues at coordinate 1,616,005 of NW_008238960.1, forward strand.
GGTGAACATAAAAGGCTTTTTCTAAGTAAATGGGAAGGCTCTGAAGGATTACCTGGTGTTAGAAGTCTCCACCCCAGCTCTGAAAGGCAGTGAGTGCCTAACTCTGGGTGGTCAGACCCAAAGGGGTTGTTGCGTTTCCCAGTGCTAAATTGAGCCAGGGTCTTGAAAGGAGCTTGGCAATGCAGAGGAGAAGGAGAACGATGAGGAAGGTGAGTGTGCTGTAACACAAAGAGCCATGCACCATTCCACCACAGTTTCGGGAGACAGCACATGGCAGAGAGGTGCTGGCTAAAGAAAGGTGAGACTGACAAGGTTGAGAACCAGGGAATGCATTGCTAATTGAAACATTTCAGCTACATTCTCACTGCTTTCATTTTGAGAAAGGCAGCTTCACTGTCAAGAGCAAGAAGCCAGGCGTGCTTGGGGAAGAGGAGAAAAAGGGGAGACCATCAAAACCAGGGACTGGGAACAGCCTACTAACCCTTGGAAAGCTGAACTATTTTCCTGAACCACATGCTTCTACATATTACAGCTTCCAGAAGACTCCAAAATAAAGTGTATACTGAGACAGAAAGAGAATGCAATGAATGTAACTCAGATTTTGGCTATTCTGTGCTGCTTCCTACCCAGAGCCCTTTTGTGATAAATAAATTTGATGAACAGATTGAACCACTATCCGCTGAAAAATTAGGTTTTCTTCTTTAAACAGAAGTAGTGGGAAAGATGGAAAAAACCAGAAAACCACTGTCCTGAAGAGACAGAAAAAGATTGATAGACAGCCTCCGGATGAGCTGAAATAATTTCAGACAAGCTGAAATAATTCACAAAAGAACCATATTCTTACTTAACTTGTATTCACTGTGCATAAAGCATAAATGTAAAAGGCCCTGCAACAGTCACCATAATGAGACCATATCCTTGTCCTACCATATAAAAATACTGAGACTTAATAAACTTTAAGTAAAGCCACAGGTTTCATGGCACCCAATTGGCCCGCTGTCTGAGCTTCTGAACGTCCCATTTCCAGACTGCCCAGTCTAGGGCTCATCCCCTGGGAAGTGGATAACTGGTTACAACCTATGCATAGCCAGCTCCTAGAACAGCCTCTTTTACCCTTCAAGGCTTTACTTGTGGTCACACCACACCAACAACAGAGGCAGTGTCACAAGACACAGTTAAGTGGAGTGAGTGGATGGGCAGATTTGGGAGGAAGCAGAGACAGAAAAGGGAAGGAGGAAACAAAAGCATGCAGTAAAGATACTATTGGGATTGCCCTGAGTTGGGGTTCCTTACCTCATGTAGGATGTTGGAGACAGAGGCTTTGGTTTGGCCCACTGGTAGGGATGCTGTGGCACAGACAGGTACTGCTCGCAGAAGTTTCCCTTCCTGATGTGCTGAAAGCTGGAGAAGTCTTCTGGTGACAAATCAGCAGTTGGCGACATGGTCCCATGATCCTCGCCAGCTGGTTCAGTTTTGAGAGTCATGGATGGGGTGTGATCAATGGCGGTCTTCCTCGACTTGATGGGAATCCCATCATTCATATCGATGGTGCTGTCAGTGGTGAGGGCATTGATGGCAGCGACAATGGCGGAGCTGGTGTACTGGTTTGTGTTTCCCAGCCAAGTGTCATCCGTGACACTCACCCGCGGTGAGTTTTGCGGAGAAGGAGTGGGGGAGTGGTGTGGGGAATAGGAGGTCTGCCGGCCATTAAGGCTGTACTTCCTCTTGTTGCAGGGAGACGGAGGCCTGGAGTTGCGAGCCCCCAGCCAGTTCTCCTCTGTGATGCTCGTTCTAGGAGATGTTGATGGAGAGTGCCTTGGGGAACTGAGCAAAGTACAGGCCACCATGCTGCGTTGGTAGCCCTCCTCTGCGTCGGTGGTCTTTGGAGAGACACACGGGGATTGCCACGGAGAGGTCTGAGGTGAAGTGTATGGATACGAGTAGTTAGACTCATAGGAAGACGCTTCAGAGTTGCAGCTTCTGGAAGACAAGCTACTTGCTGGACTGAGGCACGACGGGTCTCTGTATGCCTCGATGTTTGGCAAGTTCAAAGTGGCAGTGGAAGGTGACCGCTTGGTGTTAGGGATGGCCTCCTCCACCTCATCGTGGAAAAACTGGTTGTTGTTATGATGCAATCCCATGTAAGACGTGATCTCAATTCTGGGGCTCTCCAGTGCTGGAGCTCCATTAGGTCTCATGTTTGGTGGCAGGTAGTATTCGGAGGCCGCGCTGTCAATGTGTCCTCCATATCCAGAGGGATGGTTTGCCGATGGGACAACTGAAATGACGGGATTTGATGTCTGCAGGCCATGACATGGAGTTGACAATGAGGAATGTGCCACATTTAGAGGCAAGCCAGCACTTACATTTGAAGATGCATAATTATAGTGTTCTGGAAGAAACAAACAAACAACGAAGAATGACATGAGGTGCTGCACAAATAATACTCACTTAGTAACATACCCAGCTGAAATGGAGGGACATGGCACAACACACAAAAGCACAGCTCTCCTTAACAACCCAGCCCACAGGTGTGCCATGCGGGGGGAGAGGCTGCAGACTAGCATCCTTGAAAATGCCACTAACTGAACAGCACAAGACAAGATATCTTGGGATGGAGGATGTACACAGAGTTGGTCTTGAGTACATGCTTCTTAGGTGAACCTTCAGAGCAAAAAATTGCGTCTTCAAACAACACTGTTTCAGGATTCCAGGAGACTGCAGCACTCAGAGATGCAACTAAAGAGATGTGTTTTTACATAAGTGAGCCTAATTCCCTCCCTGAAAAGTTGGAATACACAAAAAACACTGGACAAAAAAAAAAAAGTGGAGGCAGACTAACGCAAAGAACAAGATCAATTGCATTCTGTTAAAAAAATTATACACAACTGAAATTTCCATTACAGCAAGTTTCCAACTGGTTCCAGTTAACTAGGATTTTGGAAAAAGATGGATCTATTGACCTGCTCTGGTTTCTAGGACCACTTATCCTCCAGCCCAACTGGCAGAGGCCAGGTGAAGGATAAACATGGATGTCTCACTACTCAGCAACAGCTGAAATTCCACTGAAATTGCTGGTTATTGCGCATACCACATCAAGCGCTGCCAGCAGCGTGCTCTGGGACAGCTCTCCAACCATTTAACAGTGCCGGGTGTACACAAGCAAGAGCAGAGTTGCACAGCCACTGTGGAAAACCTGGAAGGTGACAGATCACTTCACAGCCTTGTGCCAATGGGCTCCCTGACTGAGCGCAGGGAACAACGTGCCCTTCACATGCCTCCATCCCTGCTGCACTACAGGAGCCAGCGTCTCAAAGCTGGTCCACACGGGATCATCTCTGCCTCGCCTCACTGTCTGCCTGCTGAAGGGACTCCTTCAGCTCTGCTCCCCCGTTCCAGGGATGCATATGTGACTCTTTTTGCCAGCCAGAGATATCAGTGGACTGCCCATGGGGGAGATGGGCAGCCCTCAACCAAGGACAACATGGCCCTGGTGCTCTGAGCTGTGGTGGGATGAGGAATCACCATCTCTAGTCTTTCCAAAATAGGGAGGCTCTGTGTCACCAGGACACATGAGCCAGACATGCAAGCCCTTATGCCAGTATCTCTTACTTTACTGGGAAAAGAGAGCAAAACCTTTGTATCAGGGACAATGACCACTGAACTCTGAGTCTGGGTACAGGTTCTTCTCAGCAGTCTGGAAATGCACCCAGCTCCAGCCCCAAGATGCACCCAGCTCCAGCCCCAAGATGTGCTTGCAGTGCATCAGCCTTCCCCAAGGTTTATTATGGCAACAGCATCACTTTTCTGCAGGACAGAGGGAAACGCTACATCCCCTGTGGCCACAGCCAGTCCACATGGGAAACCTGTCCCTTTCCATCCCAGGAGGCAAGATCCCTTGGCAGTCACCTTGCGCACCTTCCCTCGGATGATATGGAAAAGCTGTATTAATTACTGCAGCTGCTACTCCCGAGGCGACCAGGGAGCTCTGCAAATGCAAACGAGCCTCTGAGCTGGTAACCAGCACAGCCAGCTATTCTCTTTCTCTTGTTTATCAGCTCAGCCCTCTCTGGTGTCATCCACCTGTGATCCCATGCTCACCTTTCTCATTGGCAACAACTCCAAGGCAAACGGTACTTAGGAAAAATTAATGTGCCGTGGCAGCTTCACAGCAGCTCCAGCTGATGTATGTCATGGCAGGTAACGGTCAGGAATGATGAGCAACAACACCTTTTGAACTCGCTCTCTAGTCTGCCCTCAGATACTGGCCATTTGCTGAGGAAGGGTCACTAAATTACACTGCAGTGTGCCACAAATAACACTGGATTATTCAAAACATTGCTGCAGCTTCACGCTCTATTCAAACAACCAGGCAGGCAGGAAATACAGCAAAAGAGGTGCTACTTGACAAAATCCAACTGCATTGGTCACATGGAGGTGTAGATCTGCCTGGGGGATCAGAATCCCCTCCTTCCAAAATCAGTTCCCTTTTGTTGCTGCCCTGCCACTTGGCCGTACCACCTGGTGTCACTACAACCACCACCACTCCCCTCCTGCCCTTCGTACAACAGTGGTAAGACCTTATCTGTTTCAGAAATTAGCTCAGAGAAAGGGTCTACAGTAGCGCCTTCAGGGCAGCTTCAGCCCCTTCACTGCTTCTTCCAGCTCCAGAAGAAGGTGATGTCCATGGCGCCACACTGCTGCTGGGACACTGGCTATGCTCTTCTTCCACATACTCTTCCACAGCCTCCTGGTCTGGCATATAGCTGGAAGGCACTGGTGACATAGCACAGCTGGGAATCGCTTTCCAGCCAGTCCCCACCATGCAGCCAGACAGCCCAGGCAGGGGACCAGGGGCTCAGTAGGCTGCCGCAGCTCTGCACCCACCAAGCGGGCTTTGCCTCTGCTGACTGCAAAATCAGTGCTTTTAGATCTTGTATTAAAAATAAATAAGTAAACAAACAAAATAACAGGGGTAAGTACTGTGAGCCCAGCAGTTCACTTAAATTCTAATGCATGACTAGGGTGAAATTCAAACACTGCAGTCTGCTGGAGATCTGCAGCCCAGGCTGAATAGGCAATATAAAGCTCAGATGAGCCTTTGGAATCCAGTTAAAAACAAATTATTAAAAGACAGGCTCAAGTGCTATGAGCAACAAGTTCCCTAATCCACATGGCAAGGAATAGCCACTTTTAGAACTATTATGCATTTTTTTAAAGCCAACTTTTAAAGGGCCAAGAAAAATCACATCATACAACTCATACAATAGTACTCAAAATAGAAAGATGCAAGATCCAAAGCCCTCCAAGCATATTTAGGTATCCTAAAACTACAGGCAGCATGTAGAAAATATGTCCACCAAATATAAAAGCCTCAAAGCCAGAACTAGGAACAGGATAGAGCCCTTGGTTTGTGAGCTAAAAACCACCAGCTACAATTTCTCAAAAAGCTCATTCTCCAAAACTTCCATATTTACAAAATTCATCAAACACACATCCATAGCCGGCATTTATAACATGCTGATGTTTTCCTCACCAGGGTGAATGAGACAGGCAGAAATAAAATGCTGCATCACGTAATGCAGCTGTGTAGGATATTTTGACAGTCCTGACGGGGATGAAAGGCAGGTAATGCTTTGCCATGGCATCACTGTTATGACTGTGATTCACAGAGGCATCCAGGACCAGTGTACTGACTACCAAGACACTTTTAATAGTGTATTCTAAAATCCTGAGCCAAACCCCAGTATCAGATAGATCAGCAGGTTTGTAACAGTTCCAACAAATCCACACTTAAGTACAACTAGGACAAGAAATTGGACCCTTTTGAGTTGTGAGCACACCTCCATATATTACATTTCCCTTTGTAGCAGTTAAAAAACTCCTTTTTTCCTCTAGTTAATTTCACAGCAAGCAAGCTTTATTCCTTTCATTAATGGGCTGATCCTGCAAGGCACTGGGCACCACCGTTTTATATTTAAATACTTTAAATAGGAATGCTGAACACCTGCAGTCTGTAGGGTCTTCAGAGAAGATGAGGGCTGTCTTACATTGCTCAAGATGAAGCCACATCTATGCCTGTGTTTAAATTCATGCTCTCAAAATTGCGTAATAGAGTTAGGTACTTTTCTCAGACTAGGACTTTGACACTTACTTTGCTTAGGCCCCTCCACTTTAGACACTTAGGTGTCTAATCACAAGCTTTAATCTGGAAAGCTTGGTGTGAAACTCTTGAAACTGCCTTCTTCTGAAAATTAGAAGCTCATAACAACTATTTGGACACTGACATTGTGCCAGAGAGGTGGGCAACTGGGAAGAGCTAGGAAGGTGCAAACACCTTCACTCATATCCTGGCAGGTTGCATTAGGCAGGCAAGGATTTGGAAACCTGCTAGAATTTACAGGCAAAAAGATAAGGCACATAGCAAACAGCCCTACTCTGAGGCAGCGTTAAGTCATCCACTTGTACACGACCTCTTTACGGTGACCCGCTATCACCGACAGCGCAACGAGTTAACCACGCACCAGGAAGCGGCAACCTCCTCTCTTCCGCCAGTTCCAGGCTTGTTCGCCTCATTTCCACCTCAAGTATTGCTAAAAGTCATAAAACAGACAGCCGGACCGAGTCACCAGAGTTGGGAACAGTTGTGACCCGTGACAAATTCACGCCCGTTATTTTTATTTGCAGATGACCTTCAAGCTAAACCCTGAGCCTATGCCCGGCTCACGGGGAGATGGGGAAAGGGGGCTGAAGTTTTCAGCGGGGCAACCTCTGTCACGGGCAAGACACAAAGACAGCGGGGAAAGCCGTGCGAGCGGCCAGCGAGGGGGTCCGCACATCTCAAACAACTCCAGACTTCTAAAAACTCTGCACCGGCGGCCTCCCGGGTCGTCTCCCCTTGCGCCTGGTTCAGCTGCTGCCAGGACCGCGCCAGATGAGC
>NW_008238960.1:1624110-1624656 GCF_000691975.1 Corvus brachyrhynchos
CGCAGTAAAGCGGGGCTCGGAACGCTGCCGGCCGCCTCCGTGTGCCGGGGAGGGAAAGGTCCTCTCCGGGCCGCCGCCACACACCGGGAGGGCGCCTGCAAAGGGCTCCGGTGGCGGTGTGGGCACGGTTCTGCCCGGCCTGACCCTCTTTCCGGTCGTACAGGATAAAATTAGGGAAAAAGCAAATTAAGCCTTTCTTTATATTTCGAGGTGCTTTCCAGTCATGTTACACCGGCCGGTCTAAAGGTCCCCGCCAGGCAAAGGAGCGCCCGCCCCAGCAGCTCCGCTCGGCTCCTGAGTTGCCGAAGCTTCAGGCCAGATTTCAAAAGGAACAGTTTTTTTTAAGCAGTTATGGAAATAGTATTCTGTTATAAACTCAGGGAATACCATTTTCCAGGCTTGCGATTGAAATCTCCATCAGAAAGTGCCAGGAAAACACAATTTTTTTCCATCTGAGCCCATTATACTTTTCTCCCTCCTCGCCGGGACGAGCCTCGCTGCAGGCTGGGCTCTCGCAGGAGCCGAGCTGGGCTTTGCCCCGGAGGG
>NW_008238960.1:1624852-1626336 GCF_000691975.1 Corvus brachyrhynchos
CGGGACAGCCACCTCGCCCCAGCCACCACCAGTGTCACCCCCCCTGCCGCCGCTCTGCCCATCTCTGCTCCGGCGGGGAGGCGAGGAGAAGCTCCCAAGTACCTGCTGCCCTCGATCCTTCGCCTCTCCCGCATGTGGTACCTGCAAGGTGGGTAAACTGTCCCACACTATTTACGGACGGCTTGATTTGCCACTGACATCAATATTAGTGCTGTCAATGAAATATTTCGATTGGCACCCTTCCCTTGGAGAAATAGGAAAGATGTGTCATGGAAAGGTTAGAAACGAAGTGATATCCCATGTGGGGCCAGAGTAACAGTGACCCTCCCGTTAATAGCCCAGTTTGAAACAGTATCATTAAACGGAGGAAAAGGGAAGGAGCGATGGGGAGGGCGGTACACCCCGCAAGGCCATTTCCGTGTCACCAGCCACCCTTGCACGACCCACGGACCGATCCACCAGCTCAGCCGCTGCCCACCCAGCCTCTCCTTGGAGTTAACTGGAGTTGTTCTAACTCCATAAAGCAGGTTCAACAGGGGATGCATCAGACAGTCTGCTCCAGCTGCAGCCCCCCAGGCTGAAGGGGAATTTAACTTGTCCATGGCATTAAACCTGGTATAACCACTGGCATTTTCAAAGGTAAAGGACTCCACACCTCGCTACCACACAAAGAAAAAAGCGAGGTCCTCCCACTGGGACTCTTTGCGAATTTCTTCCCAGACTAAGCAAGAAATAAAGTATTTTCTTTGACTGTCGTAGTTTGGCAATCAAGTGGCACCTTAATTTGCAGGCAGCAATCCTGACACGCAGGGCTCCCCTACGTGTTTCCTGGATTGGGTCACGCTTTCTGGCTGGACTTATTTTCTTAATCCCTTACAAAATACACTACCATGGAAGAGAACTATCGACGAGGGTTGGTGCATTTTAACATAGGTATCAGAAATGCCACAGAAATAAAGAGGGGGGATTTTTTTTTCCCTTTACAAGAAGCTGCAGAACGCTTTCTGTGTCAGCTGCCTCTGGATGTAGTTTTTACAAGTGGGTGTATTCAGTGCCCTTGGAGCCCAGGGCATTGGAAGCGCCGTGCGTGCAGCCCACGGATGTCCGAGCGTGCGACTGGCATGCCAGCCACTTCTATTAAATACAGTGTAATTAGCTTCCATCCTTTCCATCCTAAAAGGCTCTCCATGCTTCACAAGCGGAGCCACAGTCAGAGCTCCGCTTGTAGCTTTTGCCCTGGCAGAATCTCGTCAACTGCAATGAACTCCTGGGGTGAAAATAGCTATGTAAAAATAAAAATAAATTAAAAAAAATTTTTTAAAAGACATGGGTCTTGAGCTCCCTTCCAGGTTTCCGGGGAAAAGCCCGGGGAATGGAGTCCCGTTGTCCCACGCTGCGGAATGAACGCGGTGGACATAGATGAGCCTCCCGCTTCGCTTCCTCACAACTTTCTCTGGCCGGGACGTGCGGGCTAGTTGCGCCCT
>NW_008238960.1:1628001-1628903 GCF_000691975.1 Corvus brachyrhynchos
GGGTGCCCTCCTGCGGGAGAACGGGCGGCGCGCCGGGGTCGCAAAGTGAAGGGGGGGAAAGAAGGGAGACCAGGGAGCGAAAGATGCAGGCAGAGAGAGGGGGGGAAAAAAAGAAAAAAAGGCGAGGCAGCCTCGCATGCTGAAATCATTATGTAAAAAATCGCAGGCTTCCCCCGCTGTGGAAATTTGGAAAAGAGCATCAACTGGCAGGCGAGAGAAAGGAAAATCCCATTCTGCTAAATTACTAACAGACCCACGGACTCGGTTTCAGTCTCTCCAGATTTATTATTATTATTTCTTATTATTCTGTAAATATCTCAGCAACACAGTTGTGTCTCATCACTTCGTAGTGGGGAGAAGGAGATTTCCATCCCATAGCGACTCTTCCTCCCACCTCCCATCTCAGGGATGCCCCGTCCCGGCCCCCGACGCGGCCGTGATACCCGGGCCGCGCCGCCCCCGCTCCAGCTCCGCTCCTCTCGCCCCCCGCTCCCGCTCCCTCCTCCCTCTGCCCCCACAGCTGGCAGGAGGGGACCAAACTGCTGGAATGGGACGGCGGCGTGCGGGGAGTTAGGGTGGTTTTGAGCATATCTGGTGTGCGAAGAAAAAAAAAAGAATCATAAATCTAGTGCTTGACACCCATGTGTGGTTGGGAATAAACCCGGTATAAAGGAAATCCTATCTGCTTCTGGGGAAGGGGAGCCCGCGGCCGGTCCTTCGGGGCGAGCTCCTCCACTTAACAGCGGTGGAAGACGGTGCCCACCAAGGAGAGCGCCCGGCGAGGAGCGCAGCACCCTCCACCGACCTCGGCCGTTCCGTCGGGCGGGGAAACTCCAAAACCTAAACCAAAAGGGCGACACTTTTCTTTCAATGAAAACTGAATGGGAAAGGAGAGGGGGAAA